>NW_027042527.1:0-77411 GCF_035927105.1 Exophiala bonariae | reverse complement strand
CTAACTCCAAAGCCACTAAAGCGACAAGATAACTCAAACCACTCGAGTCAGAGAGAGAGCACAGCTACCTCGATGGCCTAACTTGTTAACCAAGTTAGTCAAGTCTCAACAAGACAGGATTATGACACCCTAGATTTTACCTGATGAATTAATATTTACTGGCTTCGAAGTCCTATTCCGCAAGGGTTTTGGACTGCAAACAAAATCTCGGAATGCAGGCTCGAAGGCGACTTCATCCTTTCCCACCTCCAGCACAGCACCTACATATTAATCTTGCATACACACAGCTAGAGTAGATGATGTCTCTCAATCCAGCAACAACGCTTAATGTTATCGAGGAGGGGGTCATGGCAATCATTCAAATGACCCCAAATGGCCCTGTCTGGGAACTTCTATGGTCTTCCATTTAGTGTTGCAGTTGAGGCAGGTCTAGTCCACTCAGTCCGCAGTCCACAGCCCCTCTACATATACACGGTCATGACACATAGTATTTATAGTCGTAGTTAACTTCGTTAAACATTGCTAGGGATATGTTCTTAGTAATAGTTCGCACGAAGACTGCTCTCTCACAACCGCGATACTTACTATACTTGTCAGGACCCCGGTGATCTCGTGACACGGACCCCGTGGAGCGACTATGCCTTACTTAAGACCATGTCCAATAGATTAGATTATAATATCAGATAGGGCAAGTCACATGATTATTCCACCGGAGTTTTGCCGACTTGAAATGAGCCGTTCTCATTAATGCTAAACTGGAGCGTTGCTGCGAGCAGCTGAGCCACCTGAAGGGTTTCCGCGTGAGACATCTGCATGCCACTCCGAGTGAGGTGGTAGAAAGCTTTCAAACAAAATTCAGCTTGAACCCTTTTCCTAGTCTGCACTGCGCAGGAGAAACAACACAACATATTACAGATCAAAATACCAAAATGAAATACATGGTTATCGAACACTTCCGCGACAACGACGCACGACCCGTATACGCACGGTTCCGTTTACAGGGCCGGCTCGCCCCCACAGGGCTGAAGTACGTCGCGAGCTGGGTGACGTTGGACCTCACGACGTGTTACCAGGTGATGGAGGGCGAACGGGTGGACTTGGATGTGTGGATGCGGAACTGGGACGACCTGGTCGAGTTTGAGGTCGTCGAGGTCATGGAAAGTCAGAAAGCGAGCGAGGCTGTTAGTAACGGGTAGTGGTTGGATCATGCCCGGGAGGAGGGCATTTGGCAAATTCCTATCATTTTTCGTCTTTCTTCTCAATTCAAACATTTGGTCCACCGCAGTTGCGATTCCGTTGGCTCCTCCACGCTCGCCCACAACCCTTAAAGTAGTTCAACATTCATCGTCGGCCCAGACTTCAAATGCACCATCAATGTATATTGGCTACTGTAAGCCACGAGGCCATTGTCCGTTTACTCGTTCCACACAAAATTGTTACTGGTGCTTCGGCTACACTGATGCTTTGGGTAACCCCCAACAGTGGGTGGGTGACTGGAGTATGGTGATTAGTTGGGGTGGAGTCTCGGTACTCTTATATCTGCCCCTAGCGCAAAATGGTTTTGATGACATGTTCGATGAAAAATGAATGATACCGAATGTTCTATGGCTCTCAGGGTGAGATCCCAAATTTATGATCTACGGGCAAGCATATGGCAAAAAGCAGTTTGCTTGAGAGTCTTAATGATCAACCGGGACTTCCGCTTAGGAATAGGCGCAAATTAGGGTCTTAGTGTCCAATGAACGCTAGCCCCATAACGTAGCTAGTGATTCCAACAAGGCTTAAGGTTTATTGAAACAGCTGTAACAACATTTTCCGCTGCTTTCGTTCAAGTACGTATTGTTGCTGCTAAAGACCCTATACTCTGCCGTAATGATCCACCGTACCGAATTTGCCACTAGTGCAGTTGTCAGTCTGACAAGGACCAAGAAACCTCAGCAGGACAGTCATTCACCAGTCATTTCAGCTCAACAGTAGATGCGGAAAAGACCATTCCAGATTGTACGCGTAATTTAGTGAGGAAGAAGAACAGCCTCCATAAGTAGAGAAAACAGAGACAGGTTGACGATTCCTGAAGTGCATTTCCCACTGCCAAGCCTGCAACACGTATGGTGTCGCACGTGCTCCAGCGGTACAATTAGGCACACAACCACACAACCACACAGGCACACAACCACACAACACGCACAACACACACAGCGCATAATTGGAGGCAGGAAGGAACGACACGGCGCTGTCTCCTGTGCGATAACGACTACTGCGAAAAACACAAAAGCTTGCTGCAGCCGCAAGCATGCGAAATCAACCACGAAACATATTGCAGCAATGAGCGACACAAGGCTCCGGTCCTTATCTTCCGTAACATGGCACAGAGGATAGCGTCAAATGGAGTCGGTATGGTTGTGGAAGCTTATTTCAAAACCAAGTCCCCATGCCGTATCAGCTGGTCAGTAGATCACCGTAATAAAGCATGCCCTGGCCGTATCAACATTGTTCTCCACGGCCATGCTATGTTGCCAAGACCAATATTTATTGGTTCAGTATTGAATAAGATTTTATCGGTCCCCGCTCTGTAAATGAGATTTTGAGTTCGATCTTTATTTCTCTCAATGACTTCCCTGACTTTGCTCAATCTGCGTACAAGCGCATTTTTTCCTCTGAAAACGGGCTCTAGAGTCACATATATCTGTGTCTCTTTTGAAGTTTTGTGCAGCCATGAGTCGGCTCCACTTTGGGTCCAACTCGAATGCTGCACAAGACAAAATATAGGCATAACTTTACGGCGGAAAGGCCGTATTTTATTCGTGGTCTCGAATCAACTAGGAAACTTAATCCCACCTCCGCAAAAAGAGAAGAAGTGAAGCGAGACCAACCGTAAGATACGCAACCACTGCAACTGATAAGCAATGCTTATTCGTTTCCTCCACCGCTTCAAGAGTCTCAGTGATTTATACAAATCATGGATAGCTGTACACCGACCACCCCGTCGGCTTTCGCAGATCCTGAAGACCAATCAACTAGAGGCCCGCAGTTCATGGAAGAGGCGATGCGACTGTGGACTCTCGAAGAGGGCCGGCCTTCGCTCGCCAAAGTACTAGCACTTCCTGCGTTCTTCTCCGGGTGTGTGTCCATATCGCCCGGCTTGATCATTGTAGTCCCCTCCAGCTTAGGTGCTAGAATTACAAAGACAGCCCTTAACACTGATTTGTGTCTTTTCCAATGTCAGCCGGACGAGGGATTTCTGACTCCGATATCCAAAAACTGCCGTCTTCTCTTTTGCCTTGTTTAGTTGACTCCGATCTCATCGTGTTGTTGCTTGCGGGGTCTTCCTCATAGTCGCCTCTCGGCCGTGAGCCACGCCGGTTCAGCTCGTCCATCAGAACGTAGGTATCTGGTTGAGTATTTCTCCTCCTTCCACTGCTACTTTGTGTCCTTTTCCGGATCCTGAGCTTCCAATGTCCATATATGCTGGGTACATTCGCGACAAACGTGGATATGACGGCTTGAATGGATGCCCAAAAGCTGCGGGAAGGCTGGGCAGAGTTGGAGCCATGGATATAGACGACACGAATACAGGTGATGATGATGCAAAAGGTACCCAGAACGTATAAAAGCGCGATTCGGCCTTTCTCTGACCATTTGTGGCCTTGTGTCCTGAGGACAGGGTAGGATATAGCGAGGAGGAAGAGGTCGATAACGATGTTGCAAATGCATTGGACGAAAAGCTGAACATAGGCGCGGGCACAGAGTCCAGGATCAGGTCGGATCTGCCAGTATAGTCTGAATGGGCGGCATTCTAATAATGTGGCAAAGATCACGGCTATGTAGGAAGCCGCAATCCCCATCCACGTGATTCGAATGCAGAGTTTGACCCAATGGATGTGTCCTAAGATTCGAGTGTAGAAAAGGAGTAATAGGACGCATTGAAGCCAGTAGACAGTCGTGATAAGTAGCCTTGAGACCAGTGACAGGATGGTACCTGCTTCGATCTTGTCAAGATCGAGGCTTTTGTAGTTGGTATATCCTTCCAGAAGTATGTCGTCTGCTGTGCCATATTCCAGTACGAAATGGCTAACAACGAGCCTTGCGATAAGAAGTGCGAGGGAAAGCAGAATAACAGCCGTTGTAATGTCGAAGGAAGACTTTCGATAGTGCTGTCCGTAGAGGAATCTCACGAGCAGGATGAAGATGGCAAGGCTGATGGATATCCAATTGGCGATTTTCGCCTGATCGCTCCTGATATGGGAGATCATTGTCATAAATCAAAGTAGCTGGTTGCTATCTGAAAGAAAACGGAAGGGCGTCTCTTTTTGAGATGGAGAAAGGCATGTGGGACCCCTTTTCCCCGCAAACTTTACCCCGGAACTGAGTAATCTCAGCCTAAGCCACCTCGGTACAAGCGATGTCGAAATAAGAAAGGCTTGCACGCTTGCGTCGCACCGCAGGTTTTAGACTCGCTGCACCCCTTAAAACGGTTCCTGGGTTTTACGAGGCCTAGCATTTAGCGCAGACAATCCGTGATAAAAAAGGAAATTGACCGTGGCTTGATGTGAGATCTTTCTCGTCTTGCTGGTGAAATCTTTTTCTGCATTCATTTCCTGGTAAGCTGCTGTAGAATTCTCCATTGATCCTTACTAGAACTTCTTTCGTTGTCGTTGATGTTGTCATACTGTTTTGTAAAAATTTGCTGCGTGCCGCGTGATTTTTGCGAGCTGGTAAGGCCTGCAGTAACCACGCGAAAAGTTGAGAGAAGGGGCATGTTGAGGCAGTCGGCCGATACATCGTTGTTTACAAAAAGTGAGTTTGTTTACATATCACGCAGCGCCAAGACATTTTGATACCATTCTGACTGCGCAGGAGATACGTCCCGGCGATCAGACTGTCTTTTAGCGTCCTTCTGCCTCAATTACACGAGTAAGCACGTGATCCATGATAGGCCGTTAGTCCGTTACGTTAGAGCCTTCTTTCACTGGCAGCTGAACGCCTCGAGACATTCACGATGACGCTCTCACTACAGTCTCCTGCTACACTTATCAAGCACCTGTGATGATTCCCTTTGATCACCCCTTTCCTGATTGCCACACGTTCTTTACTCTCGTCTTTGACTTCTCTCTTATGACACTACTTGTTGCCCATCAGCCATAGGGCCGGCCATATTGCCTGCAGTCAGGTTGATATTTCGGACTGGCTGCCTTTGAACTACGATCGTTCAGCCTACTCGACTCATCGTAACGTTGTTCAGTCTCTCCATCATTCACAGATTTTCACGACAAATCCAAACCTGACGAAAATGTGCCTCGACAGCGATGCCCACACAAACCTAACCTGTGCGAACTGAGGGCCTGAATGCATAGGACAAACCGTGGACTTGAAGATCCCCAAGTGTTCGATGTGGCAAAGAGGAGGAAGCTAAACGAGAATCATGACGGTGCACCAGAGCTCTACCGTGTGACCACTTCGATCCAATTCTCCTACTCTGATTATACGGTCGGATGGATCTGTGCCCTTCCATTGGAGGTGGCTGCAGCTAAGGCCATGTTGGACGAAATTCACCCCGCCTTACCCAAGTCTCTTCAAGACCACAATACCTATACTCTGGGACGGATAGGGACTCATAACGTTGTTGTTGCCTGTATGCCTGCAGGGGTATATGGCACGACATCAGCAGTGACCGTGGCCACTTCAATGCTGTCAAGCTTTCAATCAATCCGCATTGGCTTGATGGTAGGCATTGGAGGAGGAGCCCACAGTTCGTGCAACGACATTCGACTGGGAGATGTTGTTGTGAGCAAACCGGACGAGAACTTCGGGGGAGTGGTCCAATATGACTACGGCAAAACTGTTCAAGAGGGACGGTTTAGACGTATCGGCACGTTGAATAAGCCCCCTCAAGTGCTCTTGACGGCCGTGTCTCAGTTACAAGCAGACCATACATTGGGAGTCGGTCGGATTCCAGAATACCTGTCTGAGATGGGAGCAAGATATCGTTCCTTGTTACCTGAATATGGATATTGTGATCGACGACCGGATCGGCTATACGACGCTCTATATGAGCACCTTAACTCGGAGGGCACTTGTGAAGGTCGCGATCCGAGTAAATTAGTGACTCGGCCTCCTCGATCCGGAAACCATCCAGCGATTCATTACGGACTGATCGCGTCGGGCAATCAGGGTATGAAGCATGGCGGAACTCGAGATCGGTGGGCGCGGGAGCTCGGCATTCTTTGTTTCGAAATGGAGCGGCTGGGCTGATGGACCATTTTCCATGTTCAGTGATCCGGGGTATTTGCGACTATGCCGATTCACGCAAGAACAAGCAATGGCAGGAATATGCAGCGGCGACGGCGGCAGCATATGCTAAGGAGATTCTCTCGGTATTCCTCGCATTCAGATCACCCAAACTCCGAGGGTCCCCGCGACGCCTTCTGTCCAGCTCCCAGTGGCAGCTGGAGCCGCTTTCAATTCCCATCAAAGTGAACTTGATGTTCGATGTCACCCGGATACTCGGGTAGACTTACTGCGAGAGATATACGGTTGGGCTGACGATGCTGATGGGAAATGCATTCTTTGGCTAAAAGGTGTGGCCGGAACGGGCAAGTCGACGATCTCTCGCACGGCGGCGCAGATGTTTGCCGACCACGGGCGACTAGCTGCTAGTTTCTTCTTCAAGCGAGGTGAACATGATCGCGAGAACGCAAGTCTATTCTTTACCACCATTACCCTTGACTTGGTACGACAGATTCCAGATTTGGCGGCACACATTCAGCAGGCGATCAACGAGGATCCAGGGATCATCCGTAGGTCTTTGAGGGAGCAGTTTGACAGACTCATCTATCGACCCTTGACTGATATTGGTCCGAACTTACGAGCAGGACTTGTCTTGGTAATAGATGCGCTGGATGAGTGTAACCGAGAGGGAGATGTACGTACTATTTTGTCGCTTCTTGCCAATATGCAAAGCCTGAGCTCGGCCCGCATACGAGTCTTTCTGACTAGCCGACCCGAATTACCCATTCATCTCGGGTTTGCCCAAATGGGCGCCGAGACACATCATGATGTTGTTCTCCACGACATTCCACCTTCCACCATCCGCCATTCTGTCACCAATAATGGTGTCTAGGGGCCTCCATCATAAGAACGGTGAAGTCCAATTCATTGATGAAGACCTAGAATCTCGACACACAACCATTTCCAGCCACAAAACTTATGCAGGCTATTGAACGCGCCTCAGACGATCGTGACCCTAGCTATCCTAGTGTCGATTCTGTGGTCACCTTCTTAGAAGCACAGGGAGCACGACATCGATCAACATCATCGATAATTCTTGATTACACTGGAGAATCATCGTGCCCACATTCAGAAGTTATGAATTGTCTACGAGGGCACCGAAATGCTGTCTTTCACATCCAACCAGATGGATTCCGAGAACGGGAGGTGATTTATAGATAAGTCTGGGCAACGGTAATGAAAATGAACGCGATGCTCTAGGGCTAGTGGAAAAACTTGGCCATACACCTCTGCGGCTGCGGCATATCTGGACCACTTGACCATAATTTTAAATGTCACCGTGACGAACGGATCAAAAACACGGCGTGGTTGAGATGGACACGTTGCAAAGGGTATGAAGGGTTTGGTTTCACGCTTCAAGAGGTCAACTCCATGGAACGAGAATTTCTCTCATCCTTAGACTATCATACACTGACCAAGGACCAAGAGATTGTCGATTCCTTGCTGCCACTTCTGGGGGGTAGCTGCATGAACCTTGAGCTCTCGGGGAGCAATCTAGTCAGGAATATCCTGTCGCCGCCCCTGAGGTGAGAAGAATACCACCTTGTGCGAGATTATTATGGCGCCGATGATACTGAAACCGCGGTAGAAGCGCTGCAGGAGCCTTTTCGAGGGCCCAAGAAAGGAAAGCAGCAACCTGTCCCACGCCTAGGGTCAACGGAATCGTCTTACTCCTCTCAGACTTTATTGCTACCCAAGTCCTGCCACATTAACACCAAGAAAACACGACTTCGTCAGCGGTTGTCGAAAATATGGAATCGAGGATCACACAGGACTATACAATCCTCCAGAGGCAGGGAGCGTGCTCGAACGAAGTATGACGAGGTCGATAGTGGCACAGAAACGGCATGCCTGCTGGCGTGAGAGCACGAAGAAAATATACCACCAGGTGAGGAAGATTGACAGAACCAGAGATAACACGTCACCGGGTTGAGAGCTCTTTCCTCAAGCATTGACCGGACGATAGCTGCAGACAGAATCTGAGTTACGCAGCCATTGAAGGATTCGTAGCCGAGGCAAAATATGATAGGAAAGATATTTTGTCCGACTCCACGTCGCCATGTCCTTTTTCCGGCCTGGTCGTTGGAACTCATCACAAGTTGTGGTCAGCATTCTCGAAAGCTGTGCACTTGAGAATAGCGGTCAATTTTGCCCGGGACTATGACTGCCATCGTTTCTGTAGCCCCTGGGAACTGTATCACGACTTGAAAATTCGCGAGTTTCGATCTTGCAGCTTGTCTTACTCGACTCTGAATGAGTATCCCGTTGATTCAGTGTACCGCCTCTTCGTAGTTGTGTTTTAGTTCCCGACCATTTTCTGCCCATTTAATCAGCCACGTACCCGTGCTACGCTGCATCATTGGAAATTGGGCACGTTCAAGGGTGATTTCGTGAACTCCTGACCAACAGACGCATTCGCAAAAGCATAGGATATGCGAGATCAGTCTGGTCAGGTAATTGCCAAGAGGTTGGTTCATCTATAAGTGGCCTTACCATCACTGACACCTTCTCTTTCTCATTTCGTTCCCTCGCCACTTGAGTGTACAAACCACTCTGCATCTCACGCACTTTGGCAAAGAGCATCCAGAAATGGCCAGTCTCCTTTACCTGCTCTAGGAATATGCCAGAGCTCGGCTGGCATCAACGACAGTCCCGCAACTCCATCCCGCACTCGTCCGCTACAATAGGTGATTCACGTAGAAGTCCTGACAGAATGCAAGGCGGGAAATATCATTGCGAGATTGATTCCCCCGGCTTACCAAGCAAAACAAAGGGATATCATTCTTCCAAAGAATTTGAAATTTCGAGGACTGGATCATGTCCAGATCGAGTCAAAGTAGGCGAGCTTCATTGGTGACGATGGATGTGCTTATTTCGTCATTCACCCGGACAATGACAGCCTTTCACACCTTTCGTCATTGTCTGATCCTGGTTCGATGCCGAGAGTTTTTGTCCTACCATGGATGGTCGAGTGCCTCCTGCAAAACCATTTCCAATGCTCCCACCTGGAGAGAGCCTTTCTGCTCATATCTGTGTCTTTACTTTGTGAAATAGAGGCGAAACGATTTGCTGCGAGAGCATGGAAGTCTCCGATGGTGCCTCCGTCTTACGGTGCCGCCCTACACTGGTATCACTGGATACTGTCCAGCAATGAGCGATCGGTGGCGGTTTTTGTCGGTACAGAGGGGTGGTACAATTCCAGAGGAACCCTGAAGGTGGCCGGGTGCGCTCTCTATGGGACTTTGCAGGATGATAGCAGTCTTGAAGCTGCTTTCTGCTATGTCGGACCAATCAGGGGCAGTGAGCCTCTCTCTCCCCTGTTCGGGATGCGGAACAGAAGTCTCGTGAGGCGCACGAGGGAACTTCCGGACCTACCCTTCCGAAGAGTCCCCTCCTCCAAACCCACTCTGACGGTACCCACCAGCCACCATGGCGGGAAAACGCTGAGAGCTCACACGCCCTCCCTCGATACCGACAGCCGCTGGGCTCAGAGCAACAAGAAGTTACTCTCGGTCTGGATCAGGGCAGTCTAAAGACTCCAACACGGGTGTCCCGGTCGGTGATGAATTGACCGAGACTGAGAGTGGACGTGATCCCAGAAGAGCATGGTAGGCTTCCTATTCACTCTCCCGTGATGTCGCTGACGATGAAGGTACGCCCGGGACCGCAATGTCCCTACAGCGATCGCCCACTGCCGGGTTCGGAACAATGATATAAAGAGTGCAGGTGAAAACACGGAGATGGAGTGACGTAGCTTGAATCACTGGCGCTTATAGTCTGCTATCATGGCATTGTTGGGTCGGGATGTGGTTCTGCTGTTCCCTCTGCCGAGAATGATTACTAAAGGCATGCACTCGTGGATTAGGGGACTCGACGTTCGCGACTGAAATCCACAAGAAAAGGACGAGTTGTGGGATAAGCGCCGGGCAACACTTCACCATTACACTATTCATTGCTTTCTATGGTATGTTTGGTCGTCAACAAGCAAATAGGGTATTCAAAACATGTACAGAGTGGAAAGGGTCACTGAAACTCAAAAGGAACCCTGCACCTCGGGAGTCGTCGGTGTACTGGCTCAGCTCGATCGAAAGAACCTGTGATAAATTAGGACATAAATAACTATACATATATAGACCGATGTGACATAATCGGTCTGGTATGCCAACGGTGCCTCGAGGGGCGTCCCAGGCAACGACCCGTTGTTTCATGATGCTGAGCGATGCTTTTGTAGGAAATGAGTGGCAAGTCATCGCACAGAAGTCGATCAGACTTCTTCCTGGAACCGGTGAAATTGTGAGTCAAATGCGACTTTACCTTGGTGTTTGAGATCGGTCGATTAGTCTCCTGGCACTAGGTTAAATGCCTCACCGGTTGAGAGGTTGGTCGTAGTTGTTGCCTGTGCAGCGGAGTGTGAGACTAGGACAAAAGAGGAGCTCCCCAGCAATCGTCCCACGTTCGCACTTTCAAGCAACCTGAGTTTTCTTGAGCTACCAAGCGCGTCCGAATCTCAAATCCAGGGGTCGGCATTTACCCTTGTATACTCTGTCCAACCTCCCGCTGAAATTGGGCGTATCAGCACGAGGAACTTGTTTGTTGCCAACATCGGCATCATTGCGAAAGCACCACTGAACTCAGCCTTCTCGCGCAGTGCTGGTATGCATCCAATACCTTTTATCAACATACCACCTTTCTCCGCTCACCTTGCCCAAGAACTTGATTTGCCTACTTGGACCAACGAACCCAAGCTGCAGAAGAAGTCGATCGCTCACGATGATCATTGCTTGTCATTTACCAATTCCGCACCAGACAAAGTGGCCCCACTTATCCTCAAACACCAGGCGGCGGCGTACGACCAAATCTCATATGGTTGGGACTCCCAGCCACTTCAATATGATGATCCTCGTATACGGCAAAGTGCTTCTTTCCTCTCAAGAGGTCATTCTAACAGGACGGGGGCGGCAGGGACTAATGTTGAGTTGTCGATATGGCTTCCTCCTTCAGCCCTCACGCAAACCGAAATTGCCTCATTCAGCATAGTCAACCTCATACGTTGAGGAAAAACTTGAAGTGGCTGGTCTATACAGTATGTAATGATCGGGAAGCAACTCAACACCGGGGCAATTGTTTTTCACTCCCAGCCACACCGAGCTAACTATATTAGTCGGCTGTGCAGCACAGGGCTTCGGGCAAACACCACGAAAACACACCTCAACTTTGGTTCTGGGAATTTGGACTGCTATGTATCAAAACTGCCCGGACGAGTGAACATAGGCTGACTGATAAGCAGGGCGGGGGTGTTGTCAAGCACGTGTGAAGTGAAGTCTAGATCGCCAGGGGATGACCACATTTTCCGTTCTAAGACACCCGAATTGGTCGAAGATTCAGAAGGCGATATCCTTGAACAAAATCATTCTCTGTCACGAGAAATTGCACAACTGTTGAGGAAAATGAAGACCACGGAAAAGAGAGAAATGAGGGAGGAGCTCTTGGTGGCCTCCTATAAGCCCATGTCTGGAAGATCACTGGCGGAGTACTACTTGGAAAAATGTAAGCTTCGAACTAGAGCAGAGCCAGACCGTGTTGTTTCTGCAGAGTGATGGACAACCAGATTCACGAGAGTGATGTGGCGTCATCAGTAGTGTCTCAAATCAGTATTATCATCCAACATCACACAAGTGGTGCACACACTTCAAGCAATTTGCTGGAAAGGAGATAAGAAAAAGTACATAGTACGGGGTAGAAGCAACGGACAGCAATGCAAACCTTACAATCGAGATAGACACAGTACAAGGGCAAGGCGGGAGAAGTCTCTTTTTGGGCCCCTTATTCAGTGCCATGCTCCACATTCCCATGACTTCGTGCTGTCCCATCTGCAACCATCGTCCACAGCGCCAAAGAAGTTATCTAGTGCAACAATACATCTGAGTAATACACAGGCCGTAGCCGGCAAAGCTTCTTAACCGGTGAGGTTGCCTTTGGTTAGTCCTCGACGATCGATAACAGCCACTCTCCACTTCCGCAGGGCCATCAAACCACTCTATTAGGCCCCTCCCTCGGCTGTTGCTAAAACTCAAGGCAGACAATCATGACCTACCTGGCATTGCAGCAGGTGGAATGATTCGTCGTCGATGGGAGAAACAATGGCTCCCATCGAAGTGCATAAGTCGCAATGCCCTAGTTGCCTCAATGCACGATTGGATGGGAGGTAATCCGTCTGAGTCGATCTTTCCGCGGCCTTTCGCTTCCAAAAAAACCATTTCACTCTTGATTATCCGTTTGTAGGCAACCGAATCCCTCCGCCTTGCGATCACCTATTGCTCCAGGATCCTAGTCGTGTGCGGAAGATTCCTTTGCTGGAGCTCGACGATGAAGAAATGGCGGCACGACCAGACTGCGATCCTCGGTGGATCGTAGAGCTGACTTGCCAGGAACCTGCTGTGTAGTAGGATAGCGTGAATCCTCTTTTACAACGGATCATTTGGAGCCATCAATCCTCCACCTCCCTCATAATACCTTTCGATCTTCAGCTCGTGGCTGGAGAATATTGCCAAATGAACAAACTCGATGTGGCTCGAATGACCTGGCTCACCGGTCGAAAGTGCTGCCTGAAAAACGGCCACCCTGGCGGCCAGCCTCTTCCGATGACGTGTATTCACTCCTGTAATGTTTCAACTGACGAGTCTATGACGGATCACAAATCGGTGACAATCAAAACACTTCATCTCATTCTCTTCCATCTCCTTCAGAGTCAAACTATCTCGTGTGTATATGTTGCGGTCCGCGCAGCGGTTCAGCTAGTAGCAGCTATTCGAAACGCCTTCTTTGGTCAAAGGGCATACCAGTGGTGACGGGAGCAGAAGTGGGGAACATTGGAGCACTGTGCCAATCATGCTCGTTAGGACGAAGATGGATTTGAGACGTTTGAAGCCGAAGACGTAGAATCCTATCTCCTATGAGCGTGCCCTGTTAAGGGAATGTGAAATTAGACTCGCACGTCTCCAGTTTGTCAGCAGATACAGAACTATATCGTTTTAGCGGCCAGAACAATATGCACACTGTCCAGCAATAAATCTTCTTAAATGCGACGTTCAGAGAATTTCGGACGACTAGTTTGAAAGATATCCGAAAGATATCCAAGATAGGTACTGTAAGTGTCTGCTGGTTATTCAGAAATACAGATCGATTCCAAGCCTGACAGGAACAAAAACACAAAGAAAACAACTGATGCTCATTTGCTTTCCTCAGTCACGATTGCCAGTTATGGTCTGTCGCTGCCGCCCAGCGTCACCGTCGACCGTTCCATCCAGCAAGAGTTCGAACGCAAATGCTGGACGTCTCTAGTTGCAGTCTGAGATTTCGCAATTCAACAGCCAAAGAACATTCCTTCGTTTCAGTCCACGGCGTGTTCACTCAGGAAGGGATAACAATGGGCTGACGATTAGCCCATTGTCGCTTTCGCTTCTCCTCGTCCCTTAGGTACAGGCTGCCCTTCGACGTAGAACTCTGCTGACCATGTCTTCTGCGGAGAATGGGTTCAGGGCTAGACGTTGAAGTGCAGCTGGAACTTCTCTCGTTATTGCGGACAATATCCCGGGGAGTCCAGTTCGAATGGCTTTCCAAGGGTGACGTGACCGAGACGTACATCCGACCTCCCCTGGTCTGCAGATCTATATAAGTGCAATACTGTTCGAATTTGATAGAAGGCAGGACAAGACACAGTGAGCGATAGAGGCGTACAGCCCTGGCTTCTGGTGAAAGTAGCGACAATAGATCTGCTTCAAGCGACCGAGGTTCAATATTTCGGTAGTGACACTTGATGATGATCCAATGAGTGAGTGTCGAGTGCTCTCCGTATGTAATGAAGAACTCCTCAAAGGTCTCGTGACGTACGCTTTGGTTAAAAAGCCATCGAGGACCTTCCACAGGGTCAGGTCGCGATGCCTGACGAGATTCGATGTTGTCACCCTCTGTATAGGACGAGGGTAGGTCACTGGTTGGATGCTCTGAGTCATCCTCGATGTCGTCAAGGTCAGAGTCGGAGTAATCCGGTGTCCACTTTCTCTGCATAGTGGAAGAAACACAATAAGAAATTGAGTGTGAGAAGTTGCTGGCAGAAATGCAGACAAGAACAGCCATATATATAGCTCACTGTGCACGAAAGGCTGGTGGATACTTATGACGAACACGACCAATGAGCACTCTACTGGTGATGAGTTCAGGACAAGATTTGGCTGTTCGAACCCGTGGGAAAGGAGGCTGGCGACCCACACTCTCGGACTGTTGACTGGGAAGAGCGGGTCTTGGATTCTATCACAACTGCCTTGTTCATCGTGAAAGGTCGGTTCATAGGAGAACCTGAGCCGCTCTCACAAGAGCCCACACCTGTCCCAGCCACTGAGTAGTGGACCAAAGTGAGGGATGCAGAGGAGTATGAAGTTTCACCGGGTGAGGATCCTTGGTTGGCTGCGAGATAAAATGCGACTGTCATAAGTAGCTTTGCTTGTTCGTACACTGATATCACGAGTGGGAAGTTGGCATTCGACTCTTGGTCGACCGTGACAACCAGAGAACGGAAACGCCAAACAGGCTGCAAGATCCGCTACTTAGTGCGACCACCTGGCCGCGGGCGCCTATTGGTATTGGACCTCGTATTGTCGTATCATTGATGGATCACTGAATTCCTTGGGTGACAGAAGATCAACATGTGTTGTTTTGTTCTGCATGGGTACGTGCAAGATACGAGCTAGTTGCGAGGGTGCGAAAATGATTCACAGCTACCTCTAATCTGAGATCCCAGATCACAACTGCTACTTCTCCCTTCTGCCACCAAATAGATGCCGGAGTCTAAGGTAGTTCTCAAATCTAACCATCCTTTTCATCGAATCGAAGCCTCAACCCCCTTGACTACCTCTGACAACATCCGCAAAGTAATCGTCATACGGGCCGCCGCACAGGCAGCAACTATGACCAGCCTCTCATCCGGTGACTTTGGAGAATAGTGCTGCAAACTGCTCGTCTCTGGACCAAGGTTCTAGATAGGTTGGAAGAACTATTACGGAGGAATTCCCTTTTGCTTAGCGACTAATGATTGGCTGTCTCTTGACCACTAAGTCCTTGCGCACTGTGATTTTTGGTCTCGAGTTTCACGCTGTAAGGGCAGGTGACTGGCTGTCGGCGACTGGATGTGAATCTCTCAAGGCACCCAGGAAGGAGGTGTGTGGATGTTGAGGGATTCAAGCCCACAGTTGCAGCTTCCTCAACTCGCGGTGACGGTCATCGTCCAACCTCAACCGGTGAGTATGAGACTGCGAGCGTCAAGATGGCAGGACAGGAGCGCTCAAGTGTTCACGAGACGCGTACATGTTGGGCTTGATCGCGAAAGAGGCCACCATGCGCCTCCACAGATCCGAAACCCGGTTCGCCCAGCGTCCGAACTGATATGCCCAAGACGCTGAACACCACACCAAAGGACTTAATTATCTAATGGTGGCTCTAAACACAACAAAATTCTATGCTATATGATTCTCACTTTCTATTACACTTTTACTGGCCATAAGTCCGTTGGGGTTCGAGCTAGACATATGTATATTCCCAGACATAGCAATCAACTTGAACGCTCGAAAAGATCTGTCTAATTCCCGGGATATGTTTAGTCCTTCGCTAACTAAACCCAACCAAGTGATGGAAGGGGGATTCCAATATCTACAAACTGCCTATACCCCCTACAATGAAGTTCAACAAGAGCAAGATAAAAATCCTCGTCACCAGCTGTCGCCTTATGCCAGCACAGATTGGCCTTACTTTTACCCGGAGCAAACTGCCATCCAGTCTACGTCGCCCGACAACCCGAGAAGCCAGTCTCTTCAGCATCCACCATGCATTCGAATCCCGGCATGGTCAACACTCCCTGGCCTGCACCACAAGTCTGGATGGGTATATAGCCAAAGGCAGCACCTCTCATCCCACAATTGCCTTTCCCTGCAAAGATCTTACAAAGCGATCCTAAATCTCCGAAACTTTCGATCAAAGGCTATGTCATTGGAAACACCGACGACTTATCACTGGCACATGTTGATTTACATGACCTCTGGTCTTGCTACCCATAAAAGCCCATATTGGCCGTTAGCGTGGACTTCTACCAACGATGTTGTCGACCCAAGCGATTTGCGGAGGAACCAGCCGCCGTGAAGCAACGAAGCAATAGACTATAACCAAATAAAGACGGGAGAAAGAGTCGCTGGTTTTTGTGCACAAGAATTATGAGCTTATTCCACCATGCTTTGTATATGGTCAACGAAGACAGCCTAAATATCGTTCAAAGTTCTCGATAACATTTCAAGTCGAAATCATCATCATCCTCCACCCAATAATCTGTGGAGATATTCCCTAGCCATCTGCGAAGATTGGTTTTGTCAAATACTTCATGGAGACCAGGGTCAGAAAAATCGGAAGTTTTCAAGTCGTAATCTGAAGATTCTCGATGTATCCAAGGATGCTTATGAATCCTCCTTGTCCAATCTTCGTCTCCCATGTCATGCCAGATGCCACCTTCTTCTGTCTCTTTATGCCAGTTGACGATATTGCGTGTGGAGTTTTCCGAAGCATAATCACCATCATCAAGAAATCTCATTCAAGTTAGCCATGGAATCGACCTGAAACATTTTCACCTACGCTGCGCGGAAGACGGGCTTCACTTGAGGCAATTCTCCGACAAGGTCCAAAGTGCAAGTCCGGCGCGGAAGTTCAAACGACTGCGCCAGAATATCTTCCTTGTCCTGTACAGCCCAGAACATCCTGTAATTCTGCAAATAGTGATCATGGCTCAAATGGCTGCGCACTTCTAGGCTGAGATATTTCTTGTGGGTGTATCCCAACGGGGGATATGGTGTCATCGGCGGTAATGCCGATGGGTTCACTAGATATGTCATACGGTATTCGTTGGCCCGTGGTATCGTCTCTTCCGGTCCGCTGGAAACATAGTCGTATTGAATAAAAGACTGTGGGATCCCGATCCAAGTGGATACCGGGAGGCTGACCGGTGAATATCCAAGAACCACATGGTCAAGGATATGCTCGGTCTTCTCGCACCAAATCGCCGCCATCCACAGCGGTGCTATAGTCGATCCGTTCTTCGCCATGAGCTTTTCCAAGATCTGGAGGCTTCCGCAGTCTGACAGTGCTTGACGAATTCCAAGGAACCAGGCTCCAATCAAATTGCAAGGCACGCCCGGATCAAGAAGTGAGCCGCCCAATATCGATTCTATGCCGTCTTCGGCACAGCTCAAAGTAATACATTTGTCCACCAAAGAGTCAAGAGACTTGTTCGGAGTGAGTCTGATGGCTGACTGGGAGGTCGGCAATGAGTATTTTGGAAGTTTGACAACCTGGTCTGGGTACTGCGAAAGCAGAATCGCAATGCAGAGAGCAAGCGTAGCTTCTTTCTGCATTCTTTCCGCAGTACAGAAATCTTCCAGTATTTCTAGTGCCAAAGTCGAATTAGGAGGGCATTTTGGTAAGTCAAAACTACTGTCATGGTCAGCAGGGAGGGTGCGTGCAGGATTGAGCGGCGGACTCACGCAGAGGTGGCACCCTCCTTTGCCCAAGACCATGGGGCATGATAGGTATATTCACCTCGGATGACTATCGCATGCCACTCCTGCGTAACTGTAGTCTCCCAAAAATTGGTCAGACTTAGCGGCGCAGCCTGCATGAGACAGGCACGTTCCCCAGCCCTCGCAAGTCTCTGGACCCATCGACAAGAGAGGATGTAACACCATGCTCGTATGAGGCATGGCATATATGGTGAAGTTCCAAATTTCAACACAAGTGTGGTGTTCGGGGTCACATCCTGGTGCTTATAGCTTATTGGCGAGGATAGGCCCATTCTTATGTAGTGGGTAAGGCTTTTCACTCGGATATCGCATTCTGAAGTGGTCGTTGTTCCCCATTCTGATTTGCATTTCAAATGCAGCCATTCGCCGTCAATCCAGGAGAGCCTTTGTTCTGAGTTGCAAGAGAAGGCTGGCACTCCCTCGATGAGTTCAAACAGCTTCTCCTCAATATCGAATTCGTATGACGGAGAGTCCGGAACCGTGCAAAGATTGTAGCTGTATGTAGCGATCGAGCAGACTTTCGCTCGTGTCGGACAAATGCCATCCCCCGGTTGAGCCTTCATGGCGGCAAGTGGTGGTTGTTTACGCGGGGCTGTTGTATTTTGCATCAACGAAGATTCAAGTTCTGCGTTAAAACAGAATAGCTATGGGAGCAAAGTCGCCTGACAGCATGGTCTTGGCTGAAAAACCTTAAGTTCCCAGTGCCAAGGCTAGGTCGATGAAACCAGGGCCATGGCCACCAGTCATCATACACATGCTAAGGGCAATGTGAAACCACAAAAAGTCATACTGCATGCATACAATGTTCATAGACAGATTTCTGAGACCGTGGTGGCATGTGAAAGAAACAGGACCCATACAGGTATCGGAACTCTATAAAGCGCACAACATGGCTGGAAATTATCTGACATTTCTCCCTTACCAAAACCCAACCCCGGGTACGACCGTGTCGAAATTATAACTAAACACCTCCACTCCACCACAAAGGTTCAAGTTCAAGGTACGTCATCAAATTATTTTTCGATCCAAGTTAAAGGTTTCAGGATGTCGACGAATTCCGGCAGATCGGGATTCTGTAGCCATGATCGTTGTGGCCATTCTAACAACGAGCACTCATTCCGAAGATGCAAGGCACATGGATGTCGAGTTGAATGGAAGCGTTGCCAGGTGGTAGGGAAATGCAATGGAGTGCATTGGAGGGTCTGCAAGTCGTGTTCGAGTCATCCCGGGGCAACCCCATTTTAAACCCGGAGAAACACATGGCTGTTACAAGGCAATAGTAATACAGTCAGCTTGCACCATTGAGTGATTATGTCAACCAAACATAGCGAGAATCCCAAAATGTTCAAGTGCCTGCTGTCCATGCCTAGGTGAAGGATACGAGTCGCCTTGGTCGCATTTAACAAAACCATGGGCTTCGCGGGGTCCACTCCTAGCCTCACACTAACACTATTGGATGTAGGGTCATACGTCTTGCTTTAGGGTTAAGATGGCTTTGAAGATTCCTCCGTGTGGGCAGGATCAACCTCCTATTAGAACAGATCAACAACTTTTCAAACATTTAAGTGTGTTACATGAAACGGAAAGGAAGGCTAAATATGGAGTCCAGGTTGGCAGGATTCTCGCTAATTTATGACATTATAGTGCGGGCTAGGTCCGAAAACGCCTATTTGTACCTTATTGAGTACGTCTCGAGTATAATGCCTATCCGAGTCTGGCACGCTCAATGATAATCGGAATCTGTCCTGAGGAGCATCGCCGCATCTAATTATAGCTTCACTCACGAAATCTATGCTGTTCTATCGCGCTGACCCGATCGTAGGCCCATGCATGCACAAGCCGGTGCATCCTATAGCTCTTTTGATCACCTTGCCAGTGGACAAGAGAATACCGTTCAAGGACTCCGAAGGCCTTCTCTATCGTGGAGATATTGAATGGTTGGTCAGGGAAAAAGGTCGTTTTCCAGTTTTTGCGCTAGGTAGGACATGGGATGGCCAGAGGAGCTACTACTGGGCGCAAGCCTGAGCACGGGTCGCGTCGCGTTTCGCCACGAGGATGGGCCCAGCTATTGCTTGTGCTGCTTCCTCTTTTACTCCACTGCTTAGCTTGATACACAAATTATTGACACGAGTGATTTTGGTGACTCTACAACCATAAGTGAGACATTTAACCGACCATCTCCGAATGTTGTATGGTCTAGAGGCTGGAGCCTGACGCCAGCACGAGCCTGACGACAGCACGACCATGGGATTGTGCAGCCCGGTGCGTGGCTGGAACAACTCACGAGAAAAGGATGATACTCAATAGGGGCCCTTAGAACGATTCATGCATCTCAGCGATGGCCGAAAGGTGGTCTCACCGGTTGGGAGTCTGGTCAATGTTGCTGCCTGCACAGTGGCCGTTATGGCGGCCACATCTGAAAGTCGATAGGTCAGCCTGATACTACGGTAGAAGCGAACTTGACGTGACTGTCGAATCGAAAGCTTTTTACAAGCACCCTTGCAGCCATCACATGCTCAACATTTTATGAACTTGCGCCTTGGTTGCGTGGCAGTGGGAGCCAGGATTTCAGCTCCTCTTAGCTGTGCGCTTCACGCAGGAATATACATATCACTCTTCCGCGGAGAATCAAGCGACATACAACTTGTAGCGTCGAAAACGAACCTACAGATTGTGTTCATTTTCTCAGAAGGTAGGGACGGTAACAAGACAAAGCACTTGGTTTTTGGGGCCAGACCATATCTTTTCTCTCTCGCACAGGAGTGAGATTTCGTCTTTCCAAGCAAGACGCTTAGCTCAAAACTAGTTATAGCGCAAAATGTGAATGAAAGGAAACCGACGTTCTCTCAACTCAACACCTAATAATGTCCGGCTCTGCCTTCACTACTGACATTAGCACTAACGGCGGTGGTGGATTGAGCCTTGGACCTTTCTGTAACCAACATTCATAGCTACCATGGCTCGAGGGAAGTCTCTACCGAATCATCAGCCTTTGTCATAGAGTGCAGTAACATGTTCCTGACGCGTTCTCTGGCTTGCTCGGTGATAAGTGATTCGAAGGGAAAAGCCATTGGCTACTGCAGCGTGATTGTAGTCCATGTGTTACGCTTATTGGTGCTGTCAAATTTGATGTTGTGAACACCGTTTCTAGTCATCTAGCGACCGGCTTGAGATGCGAGGCAAGCAGGAGCGTATTTGAGCTATCGTTGCAGAGCGGTCTGCCACGCTGGCATGCGAAATTGTCCCACCCCAGATGCTAGATCCCTCTCGAAGACACAAAGTCGATTATTGGTGTCTCCAGTCCGGGATTATTACTTGGTCAATTGGCCATCCGACTTGACGCGGCGCGGTGGGCCGCGGCCGATCCTCGCACTTACGCTGTGCATGCCCGATGGCGGCCACTAGCTCTTGCCAGCCACTCGATGGCATATCTATATCAATGCGTGAGCAGCCTAAACGAAAGTTCACCTCAGTCCAGCATCATGAGCTCAGATCGGTAATCCGCTTTCCAAGCCAAAAGTGATGACCTGAGTCCCTCAAGAATTAGTGTTGACAGCTACAGAGGATGTCAGAGGGAAGCCAGAGCAAGCAGGTTACAGCAACCAACATATTTTTAGCCCAGCACTACTTAAGAGAGTGTAAGAAACGGGCAAGAGCCGCAGGACTCCCAGCTGCAAACGCTGTCGTAGCCGATACGTGCTCGAACCTCCCACTGGCCTATGGAGACAGGCTTCAAGCTCAAGTTCATCAGAACCTCCGCGCGCAAGATTCATCACGCGCTCGAAGCCATGAAAAATCGATCACGAACAATTCTTACACATTTCACAATCGGTAAGCAAGCTCTCGGTGGGCTCATTACTCGTCTGACTCATCTAAGGGTACTTACACAACCAATAGATGTGGACGTGCAGCGGGAACTGTTGAGATTGAAGGACCTCGCATGCGAGAAGCACTCAAAAGCAGCATCAGGCGCCAGTAACGCGCGCCGGACGATCCAGGCTAGCTCAGCCAAGAATTGAGCTCTAGGAACACATACAGTGTTGTCTTCTCAGACTTGGGGGTCACTAGCCGTTCGCTATGCTGGGAGAAAACTGACGGGCAGGAAGCACGCAGAGGCGAACGAACACTTAGAGACGGATATTAGATGAAACTGTCCAAAAAAAAACGGCACTGTTTAATTCCCGACAAAGGCCGCGTAATTTAATGCTGCCTCAGAAGCAACACCTGGTGAGACCAGCTGTAGAGAATTGGCAGGTTGGATGGACGGCCTGGGTAGATGTCGAAATCAGCCATGTCTGCAAACGTGTGATGGACCTAGGACAGGAAGGCTCGTCAATCCTTCCACCTGGCGCAGTACCAAGTCCACCCACCGACTCAGGGCGGCCGCCATAACGGCCGCCGCGCAGGAAAAAACGATGGCCAGTTTCTCAACCGGTGAGGTACTTAAGCTTTGAAGGCTGTGGCAAAGACTGCATGGGTTATTGTGTATACCAGCCAGTACAGTATTGCTGCCTGCGAAATGGTTGGTTCTCGATGATCAATAGCAACCACACTCCAGATTCGCAAGAAGAACAGATCGAGGCACAGATCTGGGTAACAGCATACGAAAGGGAGCGATGGTTGTCATTGGCGTTATGGTTTGCCAACGTGGTGCCTCGTCGTGTTCACTCCTACGCTAGATGAGACAAAGATGCGTGTTGGTTGTTATCCATCATCGAGAGCCAACCATTTCGCAGGCAGCAATGCAGTTCAAAGGTAAATCGTTGGCTGGTATCAGTACCGAAGGTGGCACTGCTATGCAAACCATTAATTGCCTTACTGGTCGAGAGGCTAGTTCGTAGTTGCTGCCTTTGCGATGACCTTTCTAGCAACCGCCCCTGAAAGTCAGTTGGCCGCGTCGAAAAGAGCCTTAGAAAGAAAGGTGGAAGAGGTTGTGTTGCTTTTTAGTGCCAAGGTGGGAGCTGCCATCGCATGTAGCTGCATCAACGTTTACTTCCGCGCATTCGATATCACAGTGGGTCTTGACGCGAGGCATTTTCCACAGTATCATAGGCAAGGCTCTTTGGTTCGCGGAACGGCCTGCGTCCTGCCTACAAAATGTGGCAGCTTCTGACATGCTTCACGGGTGAGAAGTTGGCATCCACTACTTGGTGTGACCACCTGGCCACAGGTGCCTATTGGTGTTACACCCCGTGTTATTGTGGTATGGAGTGCGGAATTCCTTGAGTGCAGAACAGTCAAGGTTAACAGAGCTCGCGATTGTGGCTGTCGTCCAAGTGGAGAAATGTTAGCCCGTTGATAGGACGGGGCGACCGGGAAGGAACTTTTCTTGACGCGATTATCTGCAATACCAGCGTGTAACTCCGATTATAGCAGAAATGGCCCATGACAAAACGATGGCTGGTGGGATTTCTCGTGGGGATATTTACATAGTAGACTGGCCTGCAAAGTCCATAGTTTTCCAACAAGTGACTCATTGGGAGAGATTGTACTGATATATGGCCTTGACACTTCTCTCTGGAAGCCCTTCAAAACCAGCAAACTATCCTCCAGCATGGACGGCATAAAGGATGAGCTACTTTCCTTTAACTTTTGTGAAGACATTCTGCTTGCGTGAGCCGCTCCATCTTTCCCCCTTGAGAAGATGAAATTCGCGCTAATGATGTCCAAGCTCACAAACTACCGTGTTTCAAGAAAAACTACTTGGAAGCCTGAATGAATCTCAAACATCGGAACAAGAGGAGGTCGGAGATAATGACCTTGAGTAGTTTTCTCTTTTCTGGGAGACAGTACGAACGCTCACACAGTCCTCAGTCTTGCGTATCTCGGGCTTGGAGACACAAAAGATCAACTGGCGACGGACGCGCTTCGTTGGGCATTTGGGAGTAGAATGATGCAGCACCCCAAATCTCTTCGCTACTGGGCTCATGGTGTACTTGGCGATAGGATTGATATTGCGGGATACCATGTTCTAGCAACGGTCGGTTTATTATGGGCAATCGGGCACCTACCTTCCTGTGGGCATGCTAACCATCAACCATTCGAATGCCCAGTCTCCATTGCGCTTGACAGTGGCTTGCACTCTTTCACCCCATACGTGGTATACGCATCTATTTGTGAGGCACTTGACCGCCTTCATGCCAGGAATGGTGCCAAGGGCTTCTTGAGGTTGGACAAGAATCGATGGGAAAAACTAGCAAAAGAAGAGACCATCGTTGGCAGACTACGCAGCATACTACAGAATGCTGCCCACAAAGTGTTCAAGTCTGAATACCAAGAAATTACGAAAATGGTATCGTCTTCCGCAGATGATGCCTTGACTAATCACTTCTTGGAAGCTTGGCATGCTGCTTCAGACACCATCTATCCTCTGGAGGATAATGCAAGTCGGGAGGGCTCGTTTTCCGAGAATGGGAAAGTCACCTTCATTCATAGCGACTTCACGAAAGACACCAAAAGGGATCAACATAACCAGACAGATGCAAAGCGTCCACGAATTCGCTGCGCTCGCGCCTGCTCGCGGTGTCGGCAAAAAAGGGTACGTTTCACGAAACCCAGATGCCGTACTTACAACTACTAAGATTGACTATCTAGATCAAATGCTCCCACGCAGTGATGAATGGGGAAAATCCACCACCAAGCGCAACACTCGGGACTCAAAATGAGTGTGAAGAGGAAGATAGACAGGGCTGCTAATTGAGCAGGGTCCTGTGTGCTTCCTCGAGCGGCGGAGAATTAGTACTGAAAGGTGGAACGAAGACACCTCCTCTCCTTATCGTTGTGCAACGGTCTCCTTGTCGCAAGCATATGTGAAGCACGTTGTCTGATTCATAGAACACGCACATCAACCTGTGAATCGAGTCCAAGATATAGTATCCACCCGGAATACCGATCACAGAATGGCGCCAACCTATCATCAACCCAGCCTATTCATTTCCCTGGTCATCTATCCGACCCCCTCCTTTTGAAACCAATCACAAATCGTCATTAGGAACGCTACAATCTGTGGTATGAAACCTGGATAGCGTTATGTGAACCGCCAAGATCTGTACAGGGCAGCATCTACAGTAACAGAAGAATCAAAAGAGACTTCTGACATCGGGCCCGGTGCCAAACCACACATCATTGTGGTGTTTTTAGTTTATGTTTACAAGTTCTTGAAAGTCCTAGAATCCCTTACCAACCAGTACCGATTGTCAATACGGAAAGAAACTCGTGACTTTGAGGTCTGATTCTGTGGAAGGCTTGGCAGTCAGAAATGCACTTCAGGAATTGTCAAATTGTCTCTGTTTTCCCTACTCATAGAGGCTGTTCCTCCTCCTATATAAATTACGCGTAGAGAGGATCTAGAGTGGCTTTTTACGCATCTCCTGAGGCCCTTGTTGAGCTGTAATAACTGGCAGAAGACCCTATCCTGCTGAGGTTTTTGGTCCTTGTCGAGCTGACAATTGCACTAGTGGCAGATTGTAGCACGGTGGATCATTACGGCGGAGTTTAGGCCTCTTAGCAGCAACAGAAGAGAAGTGCAAATCACGTGGTTGCATTACAGGCACAACGACCTGGAGTGGAAGTGTCTTCTTTTTACCCTTTCATACCAATACTGCAAGATTTTGTAGAACCTTTTGCTTGATAGGGCCGCTTATGAGAAATAATGGAAGACTGCAAATCTGTGAAATCCCTCTTGGGAAGTGCTGAGGATTTTCTAACCGAGATCGGTCTCAGTCACGGTCAAGGCATGAATGAACGAATTAATGCGGTCCGGAAACACATCAGCCGAAGACTAAGGTGAGTACTGCCAGTGCGGTGACCGCAATGACGACCACCCGACCTGCACAACCAACAGGTGGCATCGGCATTAGGCTAGTCTGACCATCTAGCCATTGGTGGGTCACCAGAGACCTGCGTGGCCACCTGATCATAATGACATCGAAAACGTGCATTCAAACCCAATCGCTGCTAGTTGTTTCACCTCACCGGTTGACCATCCTTGCTTGGGCGCTTCGATTGTGTGGTTGTGTGGTTGTGTGGCTGTGTGGTTGTGTGGTTGTGTGGTTGTGTGGTTGTGTGGTTGTGTGGTTGTGTGGTTGTGTGGTGATGATGATGATGATGATGATGATGAATTCATAGTCTGTCCCAGCCACTCTATATAGTAAGTAGCTATGCAGCGGTACGACTATAAGTATCAGTGGTTTCCCCCCATGAGCTTTCTGGAACTGCCAATAGAAATTGCTCGCACATATCCATTTCGGGGGCATTACTGGTTTCAGAGGTGGCACGGCTGCGAACGTCGGTCTCGAACTTGGGGTTTGTGCCAGCGACTCCATATTAGGGGAGGAACGAGTAGGCGATGGCAAGTGTTCGTCTTGAGCAAAAGGCTCCTTCATCGGAGGGGTCGTTCCCAGATGTTGAGTTTTGGGTAGAATCGGAATAAGTCGTAGAGTTTGGTGGCGAAGTGGAAACAGACTTCTGGAAGTCCTCGATTGATCCCATGTCTGCGAGCAATGGCCGCATCAAGCCCACTGCATCAAAGATTTCAGTTGTCGAGGGTGGGCCTTGGGATTCAGCGGGAATATCCCCAGGAAAGCCAGATTTGCTTCGACATGCCCGGTAAAGGCGTTGAAGGGCTTCATCGGTCACCTCGCGCATTTGGCACTAACTACACTGTCAGACATAGTCGACGTTACTAGTGTTGAATATCAGATCACGTGACAACGATGACGGTCATCTTGTTGAAGGCCAAAAGAGGGCAAAAACCTGTGTGTTTTTCTACGTAAATATGGGGGGAGAACACCCCAATTTATAGGGCCTAAAATGAGTGATCTATGACGTAGTTTGTCTCCAACACATCTTTGGGTAAGAGTTTGGCATATGGGGTGGACAAGGAGTTCGACATCTCCCCAGTTCCCAATTCCACCCGCCAAAATCTCCCCAACCGGTTCATTGGGAAGGATTTTTGCCTACTAAAGGGAGAACAGCTCAGCGCCTCATCCACAGCCATGGCTCTCGCCATGTTCCCCCAATACCCTTTCCCCTTTTCTGCCTTGGTTGCTGAGCTGTGATCTAGCTGAGGCCATTCCACCTGAATCCACCACGCCCACCGTCTCCCACCTTCAGCAATACGCTCCCTCCTACGCCCTGGCCTTGCTTTCCCGTCAGAACCTCCGCCATCTCACTCCACCATTATTCCTTTTCTGTGCAGCCAGAAATCATCGCACAGTAACCAGAGGTCCAGAATGGAGCATCATGAATCTGCGAGCCGCGATGGCCCCGCTTTTGGCAGGGTGCTTACTTTAAGCACCCTTTCCTAAAACCTTGTATTTGCATTAGCGCGAGGAGCCTTGCCGATGACGCCTTCCACTCTTGCGTCCTGGCCCAATGCTGACGAATTTCCCATTTCTTAGGTCACGAACAGAATTTGGTGAATGAAACTCATGACCGGAGGTTCGTTCTTGTTCTCAATAAGATCTCCACCCATTAATTGTTGCTTTAGGATTAGGGTATTGCCACTGTTCTGCTTTTTTGCCTTTCGAGAGCCTTCGTCAACATGGTCATGCCATCATACAAACGTGAGACAACGCTTCGTAAGTCTCGGGCGGGTTCTGTACAATAAAATGAGTGTCGAGTCTGTGATATCAATAAGTCCAGCCATAAACCCCGCCTGGTGCAGAGACATGAGGATTCACGTATGGACTGATCCCTCTTCGCGGTTGTGGTGATTGTTGCTGGCGGATAGCATTAGAGCTTCTTATAAGCATTCGTGGACAGTGGAACATGCTGACAAGTCGACGGCCAATGCTTGGTTCAATCTCGGTCCCATCTCGAGCAATCTTCACTTCTCGGTCCGCGTTCCAAGGATTGCGCAAGCCTTTTGTTCGGTAGAACGGAAGTCGGTCGGTTGATATCCACTTGATCTTAAAAGGCTTCCCAAAAGCTTGTGGTGTGCCAGGAGATATGTTGGCGGAATCATCACTTTCTCCAGATAGATCGGCCCTTTCGTCTCGTACAACTTGTTCTTCTGGAATCTTTTTCTCTGATTCTGCTTCCCAAAAGATTGTACCTCGTGCAGAGTCCTCTACAATCCGTCCTTTGGGAGCTGTTGAAGTTGCTTGTGTTGGTATCATAAGTGGAAGATCTGTCGGAGTCGGGACCAACACTTCGGGACTTGGTTGATATTCAACATCCGCAACTGAGTTGCCATCGATGGTAGTCTCCATTCTTGCGTATCCGAAATACTCACCTGACTTGTTGGCCGAGAATATCAGATACACATTTTCAGCAGCCTGAAACTTGGTAAGCCACATCTATTGTTGCATGCAGAGATCGTGTACTTACGTCAAATGCTTGGTTCAGGGCACTCTCATTATGAGCTTGTGTTGCCCAAACTTTACTGTGCACGCTTCGCTCCAAGTCGTCGACTGTCAAGCTCTTGACGACGAAAAACTTCTCTTTGACTTTCTCCGTGAC
Source organism: Exophiala bonariae (assembly GCF_035927105.1). Lineage (NCBI taxonomy): Eukaryota > Fungi > Ascomycota > Eurotiomycetes > Chaetothyriales > Herpotrichiellaceae > Exophiala > Exophiala bonariae. Next base: position 49,047 of record NW_027042527.1, on the reverse strand, counting down.
CTCTGCCGCCGAGTGTGACGAGACTTTTGCTTCTCCGTCTGTCAGTGTACCGTCTTCCACGACGGGTGAAACCTCGCCATCTCCTTGATGGTCGAAGGGTGGCTTTGGGACAGATGCTGTGGCATTCGTTGATAAACTTCCATGGCGCAATTTGCAGATGAGTCGGACTCCTTGGAAGCGAGAGTCATGGAACCGGGACATAGCACCTGCGCAGCTTGTCTCGGATTTGTAGTTGACAAACGCACAGTTGCTTTTCACAATAAGGAAAACGCTCTCGATATCGTCTGTTGCGTACCGAGAAAAGTGATCCTTCAGATCTATGATGTGCGTGGCCGGTGGGAGATTGCCTACCCAAAGAGCATGGCCAGATTGTTTCGGCTTTCGTGGAAGGCCTCTCAAGACTGGTTTTTGTAAGAATGAGTTTGAACTCGATCTTCTCACTAGTCAATGTATTAGTCAGAGTAGATAAATACAGTAGGGGGCTAAGCAGCACCTATGGATTGAGATTGTGAATAGAGATTTGTTGGCCCAGGATGCGCAAGCGTGCTATCAAGCCGTAGCTGTGGCAAAGGATATCCACCAACTGTCCTAGAGTCATATGCACCTCCATACATAGTATTTTGCTGTCGCGGAAATTGTGAAGGCTGCATTTGATGTTGCTGCACCCTCCTGTTCTTATCCGACTTCTCGCTCGCCTTTTCCGAATTACAAACATCACCAACATCCTCAAAACACTTATATCTAATCCGAACAGTTTGTTGGTTATTTCGGGCTAGGAGGACCGTCTGCCGCGGTGAATAACGATGAAATCTACAACACCTTTATTGAGCCAAATCTGAGGAAGTCTGACTCTTCACTTGTACATGGAAATAATCGTAACCAAGAGTAGTATGATGATTGGAAATTTGTTTGTCCGTTGCTCTGTGCATCGGCCATGATCGACCTATTGTAGCCAACGCTGCTTACGCAAATAGTGAAGTGGGCTTCGCTCGTCCACTTGGGTATTCAAATCTTAGGAAAATTGCTTGTCGCGTAGAAAGTAATGACTCTGATGAGAGTTTTACGTCCTGGCTGACCTGGGTCATAGTATTGCTGGACTTGTACTCTCCTAAATATGTTGTGTAATAAACATTCTGGGGGTAATGCGCCGAGGTAACTCCTTCAGCGGACGTGCGCGAAAAATCTCCTCAACGAGAACACGAGCCTCTTCATAACGTTTGTCATCGGTATGTGCTATAGAGTAATCTCGACCGTCCCGTGAGTACGGGCGATATGACTAGTTTGGCTCACCGTAGCTCGGCATAAAAGACATTGCAATAGTATCTGTACGATGTTTGAACCAAATGGCCCGACATGGATACCGGACTCTTTCGGTCCAATATTTTCATGGTGTTGTTGACAAGACCCTACACACAGACGTATTCACGCTATAGGAGTATTAGTGCGCCGTACTCTCAAGTTGCTACCTTGTAGAGATTTGCACAGGGTTTTGATGTCCGCGTTGTTTGTTTCATTTGATGAAGAATCGGCTGTTCTAGATCGATGTGCTAGCGGTATATATAGAGAAGAGAACAGGAGCCATAGAATAGGAAGCAGAGACAATTTTGGGATCCATGAGCTGCACACCGAGGGGCAGGACACTCTCCTGCATCTAGACTTACGCCAAGCCTTCAACAGCATTTGCCTGGTTTAGCATCAACAGTTACTGTAAAAACTCTCGAGAGGCGCAACATGCGCTAGGATCGTTCAAACAAATTGGTTAATGGTACCAAGGATACTTCGGCCGGGGATTTTGGCATACGGATATTTTCCCACAATGTGCTTGGTCGTGAAAAGTCCCCAACCGGTGCTTTGGCGAGCCCTGCGAGGAGCGAAAAATCGGAGACTGCCCTTTGACTCTCCTCATGCTTGCTGACTATTTTATAAAACTAAGCTGATCTGAGTGAGAGGAATGTACCGAATGGATATGGCTGCAATGTAGTATACCTCACGCGATATAGTGATGCGAGACCTTTCCTATGGAAGGGCTCTTCCACAGCAAGAAGCCTGTGCAAGGCTGTGAGAGATGCAAGGAGAGATGCAAGGAGAGATCCGGGCGCAGTTGTGGTGATGGAATCCAATCCAATCCAATCATATCTGGATTTTTGTGGTAAGTTGTTCGCGAATTTCTATATTTTCCGCATATAGTACATATGGTAGAAATGCGGTGAAGCACGTTGCACGCAATGGGCGTATGCAGAAAGGTCGCCCGCGCATCATTGACAGGGAGCAAATTGTAACGCTCCATATTCAATTCTAGATGAATTTCAGCACAAGACCCTCCTAAGAACATAATGTAGAAGCCATTTGAGCATCGTAGAACTGAGTATGGCAAAATACGAAATACACATGATACATGCATAGATGCATAGATACTCATGAGGAATTCCTCCGCCTCAGACTTTCTGCTTGATACTTTGCCCAAATTTCACCCTTGCAATTAGCACAAAGCCCGCAGCTGTGAGGGCAAGCCAACCACCCCCCACACACCCAACCCCCGCACCACCCCCCCCGCCGGCCGCGACCCCCCCCCCCCCCCCCCCCCCCGCATATAATATAGCTGGTCGGTAGGGAACAACGGAAGTTGGAATGCCACTTTGGTCTCCTCCGTTGCTCTTTGTGTATGCCCCAACACGAACACCTGCTGCCTGGAGAAGGTAACCCGCAATTGGCGAGCCTAGAAGATATCCCCCTAATGGGAGCCACATTTCAGTCATGCGCAAAAGCAGAAGAAATTGAATAGCTTCTTGCTTACCTGTCCAACCTGTAATAGCCATACTCATTGCGATTGCTCCTTTGCTAGCCTGGTCATTGCCAATTCCAGAAGCTGTGCTCGTTACCACGACTGGATATACGGTAAAGAATGCACCATTCGCCAGCCCATTCAGCATTACGAACGTAATCAATGGTCCAAGTGAGCTCGAAAACGGCCAAATAGCCAACATGCTTGCGGCATTGAGGACCATGGCACACAATAACATGTTGACTGGTCCGATGATATCGGATCCATAACCTGCTAGCAAGCGGCCAACAGCGGTGCATGCGTTAAATCCAGCCACTAGCCAGGCACCGATCGAAGAGCTCAGACCTATAGTCTGGACAACAAGCGGGAGGAAGTAGGGCGGGACAAACAATGCGAACGTGCCGGTTGCGCCAGCAAGAAAGACAGCTACGAAAGGTAGATATCTAAACAGGGATAGGTCGACGAATGGAGCACGCCCAATTGAGACCCGTTCGCGAAGCAACCACGCAGCAGGTCCGCAAGTGGCTAGCATGCACATGCCAAGGATCCGAAAGGTCCATTGAATGCCGACTCTGTCATTTATTGCATCGATGCTGATACTGAGAACGGCCGCCCCAACGCCGCCCCAACGCCGCCGCCAAATTTCACCAGGCCGGATGCTAGACCAAGTCTTGCTGCAAAATATTACGTAGGGACGATGTTGGAAAGCGCGTAGCACAGACAAGCCCCTAGTCCAAAAAGAACGCCTGCTGTGCCAAATAGACCGCCCACATTAGAGACAGTGAAGCTCGCGAGAATCTCGGCACTAGCCAGAAGGACAACCCCTATTAAGGCGGTCGTGCGAGCGCCAAAGCTATGAATCAGACGTACACCGAAGAGTCCTAAGGAGACAACGATTGCGAGGCCAAGTGTACCGATAAAGGATACTGTCGACGTAGATGTTGTCCTCAAATCCGATCGCAGAAGGACGGCTTGAATTACACCCCAACTTGCCATAATGCCATTGAACCAGAAGGTCAGCACTGCACATCTTGTAACAACAACCCATCCGTATCCACCATCAGGGACAGCGCTGTCAACATCGGTACTATCGGGCGCCTCAAGATCCTGTTGAGACCGCTCAAGATTGTGTGTTGAGTGCGCCTCGTCGCTGTGGCGGTCTGTTGCTTGTCCTTGACTATGCTCACCCATCTCGTCGGAACTATGCGGCAATGTTGTACTAAGTTCAATTTGTGCTGGCATCGTATCTTGAACGCAAAGGGAGTTGTACTTGATTAGGCTGTGCAGTTTGTTGACCGGAGAGCCGGTAAATAGGTCAGGCAGGCCAGTGACGCAACGTCTCGGAGTTATCTCCAATCTGGCGATGTGACCTCATACAGTGCCGAGATGGTTTGACGGCCCTTGGCACCTGATTCTGTGATTGGTGGCTTGGTCCAGCGCTGGGTTTTGGAGTCGTCGTCATCCGCCCAGCCCTCGCGTGCATCACGCGATCTAAGAGTGCTATTCAAGGAGTGGCTTGAGCATGCGTAATAGCAGCATCAGCATGAGCACATAGATTTCTTCTTATTCGTGCTAACTTCTGCTTTAGGAACACGGCCCCTAAGTTGTGTGACTGTGTGGTTGTGTGACTGTGTGGTTGTGTGACTGTGTGGTTGTGTGACTGTGTGGTTGTGTGACTGTGTGGCTAGTTGTCTTGCTGGAGTCAGCACCACACCAGTATAGCTTACCCACAATCTCCAAGAACTAACTTTCTACCACAAAGCAGTTGGGACCCCATTTCTCCACATGCAGCTTTGACCGTGGCCTGGTCAATATCATTGTCTAGCTCCTCTCTCGTTGGGTAGCGTGAATGCTTAGCCGAGGAATTACGGCCATCCAGGAGCCTTCCAGCAGCAATCTACGCAAGAGACGCACCGACTAGTTCTTTATGCCGACCACCCAAGCGCCCGAGATTTGATGCTGTGCCATATAATACTGTAGGACGAAGCTGCCGCCTCGAGATTATCTCGCACTACCTCGTCCTTGACCCCGCAATGCTGCGCTGCAGCAGATCTCACACCGTTTGGACAGCTGGGCCAGGGTAAAGCACGTTGAAAAGCGGAGTTGACGAGCTACGGGCAAGCTTATTTCGTCAAAAGGTATTTCACAGGTATGTAATTATTGCTCTGCCATGTTACTTGCACTCTGAAATGCATGGTCAGGGTGGTATAATGTCACGGTAGGATACGAGAGGCAAATGCTCAGACCATTGTTTTCTTGTCTCATAACGATCACTCCGCATACCATGATGGATGCCCTCACAAGTTGGGCGGTTGAACATACGAGATCTCTCAGAGGGTGCGAGGGAGACCACGTTCGATTTCGATCTTCCTCTTCGTTGTCCCGGTCGAGCGATGGAAAACCACTGACCGTATTTTCCAATTCGGGACTGGATTGAGTTATGTCAAGAATGTGCGGGAAATGGCACCCCGGCGATCTGGCTTTGGCATTTCAGGCATGCTGCATATACTTTGACGGAATCTCGGTATGCTGCTCTGATGTTACCAGTTGTGTGCGTTCGCCAGTAATGCTTGCATTAATCCGGAACTTCTTCCACCAGAATCCTCCTTAGTGAGCTGCGGTGCAAGCTGAGGCAAGTGAACCAGGCCATGGCGGAAGAAAACTACCGTAGATCGTGCCCGGTTGTGGACAAGCTATGTTTACATCATGAGGTTGGTGGCTTTGCATCTCGATCTTGATGATCTTGAGCTGCCCGATTGGCATGCTCGAGGCTCGTTCGTGTTGTTCCTCGCTCAATTTCAGCGATGGCGGTCCTGCTGCATGGTGAATCTGAGGCATGGGGATGTCGCTGATAGGGCGAACACCATGCGCGGAGTTAGAAAGGGCATGGACCCCCTTTTTAACTTCGGTTGCATAACAACGGTTCTGACTTGTGTTCGTTGTCTTTGATGTGGTACGTTGAACAGCATGAATGGTGCCTGAAACCTGATAATTGTGCTCGCCTCAATTGTCCTTGACGAACCAAGGTCTTATTGTACCCTGTTACTTAAAGGACCAAATGCCCAACCAAACTCCCTTTCTTTTGTCCTCTCCGTATTACCATACTCTCATTAGGCTCAGTTGTTCTGCTTGAGACCAAGTACTGTGCACTAATCGTCGCTTGACTCCCTATCGAGCTTGTGGATTAAACCTCGCTGGCTTGAAACCTATTCACTCGCAAAAATGTACACGGTAGATCCCAGTCATCGCTGGAGCCCTGCTGTCGACTAGCTCACTCGCGATAGCTCACAATCTTGCCAAATGTGTCGGCCATCCCCCAGACTCCACTTCGGAGACAGGTCAACTGCACAATTTGCGAATGATCCACAAACAGGTTGACATCGATTCCAAATTCTCGAACATACCAATTGAATACCTCCGGGTCGGCGGCTTCGAACATAATCTTCTCCTGAGGCAGGTCGCGGAGAATCGCTTGTATCACATCCGTTCGCCAACTTTTCACATTCTCCGTGACCCCTTCGCTCTCGATCATTATTCTCTCCACTCCTGCCTCGATGAATTTCTTGCCTAGATTGATCACTTTGCTTGGATCCGACGTTCCTGTTGCTTCCAGATCTTCTGCAGCTGTGTCACCTCCTGCTCCGAATTGGATGCCTAACTCTGGTTTGGCCTTCATGCCCATGCTGTGTACCTTGTCCACCAACCGGAGCCAGTCCTCAGGTGGAAACGACAAGAATCCTGATGAGAGCTCAATCACGTCAAATCCAATATCCTTACATTTCCGCAAGTACCTCTCCACGACAGCATTCGAGTCAGGCTGGGTCAAGATGTGCTCCATCCAGCCACCAGTACTGACATACACATCATGCTGATGTGCTAGTTCGACAAGTTCTCGCACAGCCACCTCGGGCATCACTGAGAAGCTCCCTCCCGCAAACTTGAGCCCATCAACATGATATCCCATTGTTTCTAGAATATCTTGTAAATGGCGCTTCCCATATGCCGAATAATATGGTCCTCGAATTTCAGTCACCCCTTTGTTTCGAGGCTTGGGTGCCCGTGGATTGTGTCGAATAAATCCAAAGCCCTTCTCATTGTCTTGCAGTAGTGTTTGAATTTGCTTCTGGACCACGCTACTCGACAAAAGCCGAAGACGATCTTGCACAAGAGGTCGACGGGCTGGTCTGGATATTTTGGTGAGAGCGTTTACTGTATATTTTGCAGCCATCATGAACTATCCAAGATGATTTACTTTTATGAACTCGAATCGAAGCGGAGACCCTGCTTTTAGAGGTCGTTGTAAGCGCTCCAACGTCGCAATGGAGGGCCTGATATGCTCAGCATTAAGAAGTAAAGTAGACTAATCCTTATATCCTTTGACATCAGAGGTGATCGCGTCGGAATCATAATTCAATTTGGACTGGAAGTGGAATGCTGGTTGCAAATGATTGGTGAAATTACTGCCAGTAGTCATCTCCGGTATGATGTTTCAAATCCTCAAAGCTAGCTTATCTCACCACCACTATTTGACCAAGCCAAGCAAGGATTGGCCGAAATATATGACACCCATGCAGATCACCTACTGATATGCAAGGATTTCGCGTCGTCCCCTCACCTAAGCTCCAGAATTTGCGACGGTTACATCACCGGTGAGCAATCGCGAGCCAAGCATCTCTTGTCGCCATTATGCTGGATGTGATGTTCTGTGATTTTCCTTAGCAGATTATCTTCGCCACACGTACGGTTTTCCATGGGATATTGAGGTCACGGAACTCTTATCTCCACTGTTCAAGCACATGGAAATAATCTCAGACTGTTCATCGCAGAATGTCTCCAGCAGATCAAGGCAAGAATGCATCTTATTATCACTGTCGGCGTGCTCAACATCGGTAAAACCTTCGCTGTTGTCGCTTTTACCTGCTGCCGGAGTGAGAGTCATTAATCATACCTCTTTTCTGGGAGTCATTAAAGTCCTCCTTACCTACAACTTGCGCTCCTCCTGCGCTCATTATTAGCGACCAAGCCCGGGCAACTCTATCGTCACTTACCGTCTCATTTCCTCAGTTAAAGTATTAAATCTATACCTGACGCGCGGTTGAGGCAATACTTACGACGGTTAGGCGACGCACAAAGGTATTTACACATCTAAGGAGGAAGGGATGAGGCAGGACAAGAAACTCATTTAGAGCGTTCATAATGAAGAAACGTCTTTCCCTTTACGAATGCCATTCTTTCGGACCTAGCTTTCCCCCCGACTAGACTGTGACGTATGCGACTCCGTCTATTGCGCTTTATTGTTGTTACCAGATTTCTTGTCTCGACTACAGACATTGCAATCCACGGCCTTCAAAAGCTGGAAGCATCCGACCAGGATCTAGCTCGTGCTTGGCATTATAGATGAGAGAGAGTTTGAGAAGGTGGCGTGGTGCTAGACCTTGTGGCCGAATCACAGATGGCGACGTGTTGAACACGGTTGGAGTCGGAATTGTTGAAATCAAGGGTGATATGGGGTTCTTTCCCTTCTTGATGTTCGGGAAAAACTTGTAGAGAAGAGCCAAGACGTTGAACATTGCGTTTGATGGTTATCAAGTTATAGGTTGTATTATGAAGTGCAGAAGATGGCATCCATAGTGCTTTGATGGTTTTGTACTGCTCACATCACAACGTAATTGAAACATCGGAGGCAGCATCCGCTGAAACTTGTCATTTGTTACACTAATTAACTTCAGGCTGAGAATTGATTCGCAGAAGCCAAATTCCCCTACTAGCGCGAAAGAAAGAAAGAAGGACCTGCTGATGCTATTAGTCTCTTGAAGTAATAGTGATATATGATCATCGATCGTCAGCAGCCTTTTTGACGGATTTTCTACAAGGTTAAGTCGCAATATCAAGCCACCCTGGCTCGCTTGGGTTGCCCAATACACTAATAATTCGTGGGATGGAAACGTATTCCAAAGGTGCAGGTCAAGTCTGACGTCAGAGGCGCATACGGCGTAAGCGGATTCACACTCTTACCAATCAACGGTGGTGTAACACGGATTTCTGAAGCATAGTTATTTTCCAGAATTAAGCCTTCAGTGAAGGCCCTCCTCATCGTCTGTAGAGGGATATCAAGCCGCCATCTTGTTGGGCATACTGGCTGCGCAATCGAAAGTCGGCAGCTAGGTCATGGTATACAGATCTAATCGTCATCTATGTCGCTATCTTGTATTCTTATGTTTGCAATTCCCCGTAAGAATTTGTTACTGCAATCGAGCTCCTTTACTCAAACGCAAAACCCGGCCGGCTAAAATATCCGCTCCTACTACTCCACAAGCATTCTCGATTTTACGCATAACTTTGATTGGTTGGTTTTTCAGTCATGTCTGCGTACAGAAGAGCCTGAAGAGGAACGCACTATGCTTCACAGATGTAACTTCCAGTCTACCCCGAACAGATAGATGATCGGTATCTGATGATGGCCTACAATGAGAGGGACTACTAGTAACTCGGTGGCTTAAGATGATTCAAATGAAACCACAGCCGCTTATCAAACAATCAGCCACCACTTCTACTGCATCGGTCAGTGGGGTAGCGACCTTCGGATGAAAATTCCGAGCACAACGTGACGCATTATCAAGCTTATGCCACGGTCCGAACAATATGAAATCAGAGTGATGTAATACCATTCGCATTTCAAGGGAAATGGTGAATCGGCTTTCTTACATATGGAGAGTTTTCAATCCGGCTTTGCCCAGGAGGGCCAAAGCATAGTACTCCTCTAGGAAGAGCTGGCCAGTCGTGTAGAAGCCGATGCCATGGTTCTTCAATCGTCGTTGAATCGCATGCATGCGCTCGACAATCAACTTCATTGCGCTTTCCCAAGTCGAGCGCTCCGACTTTCCACGACGACGAACCATTGGATATTTTAAGCGATTCGGATGTTGCAGGGACTTCCACTGCTCTCATTTAGCTAAGGGCACGTTCTGTGCAGCCACGGCCATTACAGTCTTTTTCTAACTTACGCATATAGTCCTTTGGGCCCCCGCCGACCGTGATTGACTCTGTCACCCACCTGACCACGAACGGCGACCATTTTCCCACGAGGCCGCAGCCATTGCTGTAGAATGGATACGTTAGACCAGTCCCATGGGGAGCCCTTCGATACCGTACCTGCACGTCACGTCAGGGATGGAGAAGGACCCCCTGGATAAGCCAATGCTGTGCTTATGGCACTACCAATGCTACTTCCTAATCCTGCTCAATCGCCCCCTCATCCCCCACTAGCCCTTGGCAAGCCTGGTCCATTCTCCGATGTGATGTCCGCCCTTCGTACCCTTCATACGTTTTGCTAACCTGTTCTTTCCTGCGCACGTCACAAGAGCTTGTGACACATCAAAGCAACGATTTACTAGGCATTCAGCCAGGAGCCTTTTGCCTCCGCGCGTATGCGTATGATGACACGTGATCTCTGACGCAAGTCCACCGTAGCAATTATACCATCTAAATCCCACCTCCCCAGAATGTCAACCTCCCACCTTAAATTTGTATTGTAGACCGCTGAACAACCATATCACTCCAGCTCACAATTCTTAACCCTGCAGTCGCAGTATCCTCCACCTCTAGTTCTAACAATCGATCACAAATAGAAACGAAGGGTCTATTTCGCTCACGTATCCTTACCGGGGCGGGTCAACTCCATCCTTCCTACTGCAAACTTACTCAGACCAAATCCATATTCGATGGACGAACTTAACGACCCGAAAAGAGTCACTACTTACCAACAAAATCATATACCACGAGGATATATCTATCAGCAACATCCTTCTCCTCCACCGCACCCAAGACCCCAGCGACACAATGACGGTTACTCTTCAGCTCCCAAACCAACCCGAAGAGAACACAAGAATGGAATCTCTCGCATCTCAAAAAATTCACGGTCTATACTGATAGATGGCTTCATCGGGGCGGCAGGGGGAGGTGTAATAGGGTACCTGCTCTACCCAGGTCTGGGGGCTGTCGGTGGTACCCTGGCAGGCTGGGTAGCTGGCAAGGATTACGGTAAGCACAGAAAGTGGCGAGAAGAGAAGAGAGATCGAGACCAGGAGAGATGGGAGAGAAAATACGGCAGCGATCGGTCGAGGACTTCCAGTCGGGACAGATAATCCAACTCCAGCCCATAATCTTCCTACCTTCATTTTTAGTTGTCCTCTTACGTAGTTCTCTGACTCTCAAGGCTTATCCTACCTCTGAAACTTATATTGACCTGGGTTATGCCAAACACGAGGTACCCTTTCAAAATGACGCCAGTGTGTGCTTTAAGATTCGATAGTTACAAGAACATCCACTTCGCCCAAACTCCAACGGGTAGCGGTTGCTTTTGTAATCCTCACGACCCTCACATAATTCCACCCAAGAATTCAGAACGGCGTACGCGATCATGACATCTTTTGCATCGGTTCCGTATCATCGGTCACACCGTTCCCTGGAATCAACGACACCCGTTTTTGGCCCAAGATGATTATATGTTCCTTAGTTCCTTTGCTAGTGAAGATCGCCAGCAGCGAAGGGTTGATCAAGCTTGGCGCCTTGAGATCGAGATTGTTAGATCCACATCTCTCTGATGCAAAGTCGCTGAAGCGACTATGCTTGATTGACCATGTGACTATCACTCTATAAAGTAAATAATTCACCTCAAATGTTATTGGTGGTACAATCATGTGGGTGAGTAAGGATCTTATGGAACTTCACAAATGAGTTTATGCCCGTGCTATCAAAATTACGAGTGACACATACCTGCCTTTGCCTCCCAGCTCCTGAATATCTGTTTCCACATCAGACCTCGACGCTTCAGGCCAACTTGAACTGTATACTGGCTGTATACTAGCGCTCAACAATCACAATCAAGCATCTCTAAAAACCCATGCACAATGCTCGCTACCGAATACTCGCCCAGCCCCGCCAAAAAGGCCCACCAGGTCTATCAACTCGCCTCAGCCAAGCTCAACGGAGAAGCCTGTCGAAGAACACCTGACTTGGGCCGTCTGGTTGCTCACGCCACTATTATTGACAATATTCGTCGCTGGAGCCGAAGTACTGCCGGTTCGATAGATCAGGTTCTTGTAGAACCAGAGCCCGTTGAGGGCTCTGCCTCGGAGGAACGGATTGGCGAAGGTTACGATGTTGTTGGAGCCGCTGCTTTCGAATTTGAAAATAATATTGCAAAAGAATGGTCTGGCCATGCTCGCTCAACCGCAATGGTTAGCGAAATCTCCGCCCATGATGCCGAAGAGCAAAAGTTCAATCCTAAAAATCGCCCGGAACTAAAGAGACGGCTACCTCTACCACTATCCTGGACCTCCACATGCGATAATAAAAATCAAGCCTGGAGTCAAGATCGCCCAGTGATAGTTAGAGAACGAGCGGTGGAAGGCGAAGCTAAAGGTTGGGCACGATTTTAAAACCTCGGCAAAGTCGAGTTTATTGAATTTTCGATCATCCAGCGGTGCAGCTTTATGAGATAATGATCACGATCCACCAAATTGGCAACAAGTGAGAAGAATTAAGTGGCATTGGCTTCACTTCGAACTGGTCAACGCAAGTGCTGAACTGACCAAAATCGCGTTCCAATCACCGTGTCTGTAACCAATGCGCCCAGCATTCTGTTTAGGACGACTTGTAGGCAAGTTGGAACTCGATTCTTTCCTTGTGGGAGAGCCAGAATGAGAGGGAGATGAAAAGGCTTTGAAACATGGGCTCCTGGCTAACCACGGAAGGTTGAAGTAAAGCGAAGCACTGATTAAATCGACGGAGCACCGTAGGAAGCAGGTGGCTCTTTCCAGTACGATGGGAGTATTGGCAGCTCGAATCGCGTGGCGACGTGAGAATGTTTCATGTTCCATGACGATGTTGGGAAGGATTAATGTGTGATATGCGCAATTCGTTGTTGGTCATTCAAACCTTTATTTGAATTTATGGCCCCGCCGTGTTCCCATGAATAAGGCTTTCTCTGTCTGCCTTTTGCTCCCCGAATCCTTTCTTCTAGCTGGCGCAGATTATGACACAGCTACGGCCCTCTGAGACAGCTAAGCATTGATATACGGAGTTTACAACCAAAATCGAATTTAAACTGTATTTTAGCGGTTCACGGTGCGAGGATACAGTATGAACAAGTAGTAGGAGGGGCGAGGGGGACCCAGCCTTGCAGAATGCAAAGACATATAACTCTGTTCATCCGAAATGACCTCAGTTAGCTCCACGGGAAAGCAGGAGCCCACAGCCTTTACGTCAGGTTTTGGGGACCCTGAACCTCATTCGCTCGATCTGATTGGTGGTGCGCACTAAGGTCTAACTGAGCTAATCCTCTGAAGCGAATGTATTGGCATGGCAAGCCTCAGTGCTGATGCATGTACAGGCATGTACATGTTGGGCGAAAGGAAGACCTTTCCGGTCCTTAATTTCCATTCGTGGACATGACTAGTGTCGCCGAAGGCCGGATGAAATTTCCAGCACGGAGCGTTTAGTTACAACTGTATTATCATCATCAGCTGGTCAAAAGTGAAGAAGCAGGAGCTACCAGCATCAACCAAACTGATGAGTCATTGCTGAACAACTAGGTTCACGGGGCATGGTTGGAGGCGGAGATGAGGACGAAAGCTAATTCCGATTAAGCACTGCTGGAATCATTGAAGGCTCGCATATTTAGAGTGTTCTGTAATCGTTAGATGCCTTTGTCGATGGCAAAGAATCGTCTGACTACCTGCTTTGCTATTGGCAGATCTTAGTCCTAGACCGAGAGACTAACGATATGCGCACTAGTACCGCTTTATGACTTGGGGATTCTTTGACTTGACCTAGTTGTCACATGATAGATTTGCCGTAGTGTAGATCAGTAGCCCGTGCGTCAAGCGCCATTGGTGCATAAGGAAGAGTCAAAGAGCCGAGAACTGTAAACTCTAGAGATCCGGCTATCGTCGAGGAACTTCCGGGTGTTTTCTCCGTGCCGAGGTTGCTCAGGATTGGCTCGACGGATGGCTTATTGCATAGGGGTCCTTGCGCGGGGAAACTTCCAACAGGACTGCATCCGTATCGCGGGTATCGGGGCGGCAGCTTGGTTCTCGATTTTGCTCGCACAACATTTAAACGGAACTAGAACTATCATCCAGATAATCTATTGCAAACTCGATACTTCTGTAATATACTCAGTGTATCCGATTAAGGTCAAATTTTCGCTGGACACCGACGTAGGATCGTGAACATCTAGTTTTCAACAAATTTTTCGTTGGAAGAAAAGGTTCAGCCTACCGAGATCAGCGCACAATGTTGTTCTATTAGCCGCTGCCCCCTCTTTGACCAAATATTTGATTGGTGCAGGTAATGTCTGCCCTGATGCCTGCCTGAGTTGGCTAGCAGGCCTCGGGCGCTAAAATTACGAATTACTACGTTCTTGTCAAGCGCCTGCGACTGTGCGGATGTAGAGGGTTGCCTGCCAGAAGCCAACAAGGCTTTGGCACAATCCCCTTGAAGCAGTGCAAACCGAAATAGGAGTCTACATCTCAAACACGGCCTCTACGAAGTACGAAGGAGGCTGAAACTTGACGTGTCCCTGAATCAGCGCCCTGCTCATGCTGTCAAATAAAAGAGGGCTGAAGGTTATTGGTTTCTACTGAAAATGACGAATTATCACCAGAGCAAGATTGAGCGTAAGGGCATTTTACGATCTCCTCCGATACTCCTACTGACAGGTTGACGAGCCTCCAATCACGACATCAGATTTATCATAACCTGATCTCTGACGGTCTTCCGCCATGATCCAGCGACTGCCGCGATTGGCCAAGATATCCATACTGGACCGGAAAGAGGCGTTTTACACTGTTCCAGTGTCGAAGGCCACAAAGGTGGTAGTAAACAAGGTCACCACTGAATCAAATGCCAGAATAGGGTCATCGATATATCCCCCAAATGAATATCAATCCCCTTAGACCAACCGATCGGAAAGGAGACGACTGTGTGGACTCGTGCAGAGAGCGCCAAACTGACGACCGAGGCGATGAAACAGACCATGTCACGGCTGCACGTCACGATCACCAGCGCAGTGGCTACATTCAGGCAGAAAGACGAAACGGGCTTCCACCCCTCTCCAACGACAGCAGCGACAGGACTGATGCCGCAGGAGTGGTCGGCGAGCCTCAAAAATCGGTGTTGAGTTCTGCTGGCAGCGATGTCGTTGATACGCTTCGTGGCTTAGGCTTCAGAACAAACACCGATTGCGTACGAATTCCAGACATCCCATGACGTCAGAGACGAAGATCATGGTGAGGGCGAAAGATCCTTTTCTTTGCCTCGCGATGAATGTAGGTCGAGTTACAAAAGCTAGACTCTAGTATGATCAGTCGCTGGCGTTGGCACCTGGCTCACCCAGGTCGTTATAAATCTGGTGGCTCATTTTTCCAGCCCCCATCATCAAAGCGAGCGGGCAGTGGTCGGCCTCGATTTGTTCTTCTCTCTCCAGAAACCCAAGGCTTGGTTCAAGCCAGCGACCACGAGAAGGACGAAGACCTACCCTGGATGTCTACCACGGCTGAAAGAGTCTGGAATGTATCACACACTTGAAAGCATGGGCAAGTAAGGGTGTCACGCGGCCAAACAGGGCAACCGACGCGCAAACGTTGAGAGTCTGGGTGTGCATGGGGAGGAGGAAGAGTCATTGGCTCACGGGTTTTCGTTCCCAGAAATGCGCGTGGGGTTTGACCCCTCCGTCGTGTCGACTGGAAATCCATCCTTTCGATCCACTAATTCTGATCGACCAGGCTTGCCACCAAACACCATCGGCCTCGGGATGCAGAGGATATGGCTCGCGCAGTGCATAAGTATGACATCCCCGGCGTGCCCTTACGATACTTCGACCTATCCAAAAGGACCCGTGATTCCAGCCTGGAATCATGCCAAGCACGGCGGCACCCGCCAATCAGAGGGGCCACTGGCCGAAAACTCGACTGGAATTATCGTCTGGAATCATTTCCCAGGTGAGCACTCAACGTGTCTCAATCGACTTGATAATTGCATCGTTGGAATGACCTTAATGAGCTCTATCGAAATTAGTGTTTTATATCATCTAGAAAGGCATAGTTATCAAGTTGAAAATTTCATGGGGTAAGCTTAGGGTTAGGATAAAAGGCTAAGGTTAACAGCTAAGCCCCGTAAGGCTGACTATTATAATTCTAGATTAGTACGTACTACGTACTATAAGGCACATAGCAAGAGGTTAATAGCTACTCTAACGTCCACAAGCTAACGATTAGAGGGAGGCTATTAAGCTCTCTAGTGTAAGTACTCTACTTTTAATCAGGTAGTCGCACCTAAGCCGAATAGTACTTAGGCGATTATGCGAACCGTCCTGCTTTCGGATAACTTGAAATATTTATTCGCTATACTCAAAGTAATCTAGCTACTACAATACTTTAAACCACCAACTAGTTCTATACACCGCTCTTTGAAGCTCAAACACCACCCACTCTCTCCGATCGCCACATGTCACTATCAAGGCCTCACAACCATGCAGATATCTAGGCATTCAACTGGAATCCAAGCTTCGATGGGACTACCATCGAGAGAAGGTAGAGGCTAAAACAACGGAGCGACTCTCTGCTCTGTCAGCTCTGGCATCATCAAACGTGGGGCGCTGGACTAGTCAACTTCCGACAAGTATACAGAGCGATGATTATGCCTCAAATGCTGTACGGTTGGTCAGCATGGCACGATCCTGGAAACAAAGGTAGAGGCAGACGCATCGCTATGGTAGCAGGGCAGTTTATTGAACCTCTCGTATTGCTCAGCAAAGGGCGCCTGCAAAAAAGTTGCAGGGGGCTTCAAATTTCCCAATGGTCTTCATCTTGGCAGCGACGGACTTATTTACGTTCCTGGAGCTGTAACGGGAGGTATAACCGTCTTCAAACCTTCTGCACATGGTTTAGGAATTAAAGTTCACTATATTAATCTTAACTACCCAATTGATAATATCTCTGAAGATGCGAATGGGGACCTTTATGTTGCAACAATGCCGAAAGTATTGTCCGGCCTGGCATATTTGGATAACCCTCTGAATGCGCCAATTCCACCTACGACGATATGGAGAGTAAGAAGGTTGAATCGGAAGGTCGCGGACAAGTATAGCTATTCACTATTCAAGGTTATCGAGGACCGAGATGGAGAGGTGCTACCAGGAACCACTACTGCCATTCACGACGCTTTAACAGGAAGATTATTTCTAAGTGGTAGGATTCGATGTCAACTATTTCATTTAATGATCTACTAATTAGCTTCCGTAGGTGTTGTCGCACCGTTTGTGACTGTATGCGATGCAACTTGAGAAGGATCAATTGGAGCTGGCATCAAGGCAAACATGTGAACTGCAATAACATTCTCGCTGGGTCATTGCGTCTCCCTAATGGTACGGGTGTCAAAACTGTCAGGTAAGGGTTCTTCGACTTGAACCTTCAATTACTAAAGCGGTGGGGATAGCCCAAGTAAATGGCGATGGACTGAAACGCTGTTGCTATGACGAAACAGGGTTCTTTCTCTATCGACAGAAGGATCAATGGGTCAGGATATTCGTCTATGTGGATCGTTTACAACGATCATCGATGTAAGATGCCCCGTATCCAGATGAATTGAAGGGCGCACCGTTTTGGCTCTTTCATTTAG
This sequence comes from Exophiala bonariae, assembly GCF_035927105.1. Classification (NCBI taxonomy): domain Eukaryota; kingdom Fungi; phylum Ascomycota; class Eurotiomycetes; order Chaetothyriales; family Herpotrichiellaceae; genus Exophiala; species Exophiala bonariae. The sequence continues at coordinate 31,583 of NW_027042527.1, read as the reverse complement.
AATATCTGCATAGTATAGATGAATCTGACGACATCCAACTTCTCAGGGTACCTCCGTGTCCGCATATGCATTCGATGTTGCATGCAAGACTCCTCCTCACACCTATCCACCAGACCTGTTGTGAGTCTGTCTTCCTCCAGTAAGATTGGCGTCTATCAGGAATGACATGAAGATGGACCCGATCATGATTACCATTGGTGTCAAGACCTGACAGCGCAGTTATTGTGAGATAATTTCTGTCGTATGCTAATGAACTGATTTCCTTTCAACGCGATGGCACTGGCGCAAGCGGCATGAGAAAAATTGATCATAGGCTGCTTTCATGGTATCTTATCTAGATTGAGTCCTAGAATTCAATAAACATGAGCAAGGTTGCGAGTACTGTACTGTTGTCAACCTACCATTGTATGTAGCAGGTTCAAAAGCTCTAACAAATTCCAAGAATTTCTTTCCATTTCTCTTTCCGAACAGTGCTCGCTTGGGGACTTGTTGAGGTCGTAGTAGCTATTTTGGGCTGAGTTTATTGTCGATCTAATGTCCTTGAGCGCACCTGCCTCATATATGCTCGTTGATTTTCTGATATCCGTAGTGTATAGCGATTGAACTGCTCGGGGTTCATGAGCCTGTATATTGCGGCGCCCCCTGCAATAGTGATTGCAGCAGCAGCAACAGTTATCAAGAGAATCGCAAACGTTCCCAATGCCGTAGCGACTAACGTGTACGCGTAAATGCTAGAGCGATGGTCAACGTGTCTTGGAATAATTGAGTAAGCCTGAAAGATGAAGGAAGGGGCGGAGAGGGGCAGCACCACGGGATATAAGTGAAGGATATATGATAGGACAATCGCCATTCGCACCTAACCAGGGAATGACAGTCAGCCTTGATCAGAGGCCGAACTGGGATTTGACGTTTAACCATTTGCTGTAGCCACCTTGCACTGGCCTGCGGAAAGCCACTCACGCGTTTCCACAGGTGCTGCGCCAGGAGGTCAAAGAAGGCTATGCCTCATAGGGTACTCACAAAGGAATACAGAACTCCTCCTGATCCAGGGGAGAGCGATGGCAACGTCCCGAGACGCATTCTCTTGCAAGTCGAGGCAGACACGATGCACAAGATTGGATTGCAAGGCGATGATTCGCAGAGGTCGTCCTGTAATCTAAGAGACCATTCGTTTGGTTTCACTAAGTCCCGCAAGCAATAATACTATTCTTAATGTAGAAAGAAACCAACACATTTCGTAATCCATTTAGGATTAAGGGCGTGTGTCCCTTAAGGTGGCGGAGCAGAAAAAAGGGAGGTTAAAAGAATGTCGATAAGCATATTTTGACCACTCAGCATATCCACCAAACAAATAGTGTTTGAGGAAAGATACGGAGAGGTTGTTAATTAGGTGGTTTGCCGTTTCTACCTCTTCCCAGCGGTTCGGAATAGACTTTTAATGCAAAGTGAGAATTTCGAGCAATAGCACAAATCACTTCACCTTATCTACGCATCCTAAGTATTGGTGCTAAGTTAATACAAAGGGGCCTTTTCGACACGCTCACACCGGTCACACACCGCCCACAGACTTCAGCTCATTGGATAATACCCTAGCTATTGTTAGCACGGTTTTCAAATGGTGTCATTGTCAAGGCACAGCCATGGCATTGGGTCCACCAACGTTCGTACATATTAAAGTTAGTAGCCGAGGCTCGAGACCCAGTGAATTTCACCTATAGGTGACACCGAGTCAGCCTTGTGGGAAGGAGATTCACAACCACAGTTTCAACGACAGTTTGCGTTTTCTTCGCAGATTTTGGGTCAATAGGACCATAGACGCCATAGTGCCGATTGATTTAGAACTCGCTTGCCAATGCAGGATCGAACTAAAAGGACATTGCCTTCAAACTGCAAAGGCTTTTGCTCCCTAATATGCCGCACATCTATCATCGCATCACGTAGCATATCTAGGCTTCAAGAGTGCACTGACGATCTCAACTAGCGTGTTATGGAGACGCCAAACCCTCTACACAGCCTCGTTCAGGGGTAAAGTGATACGACCTGTCACCAGTCAAGTGATCTTGCTCGAAAAGCAGGTGATTGTCGATTTTGCACAGCCCTCTACTATTCGGCAACCATGGTGGCCCTGCGCTCAATAGAAGCACAAGGTGTACCTGACAGTCTCCCCACCGTCAATGTAGACGCAACCTCAGCGCTCCAGTGACAAGCTGTTTCATATCAGGTTAGCTGTTGACCCGCAACTGGTCATGCAGTAACATTAGAAAGTAGTTATCGGAACTATATAAAGATGGACACTGCTACCACAAGTGTTCAGTGTTCGTTAAGCAAAACCCTTCCAATATCTGGCACTATGAGCAATTCCCCCAATCCCTATAAGACATATGTCCCTTCTATCCCTGCAGCTATGGCGGCGGCGATCGTCTTCGGTCTGTTAACGATGGCACACATTTTCTTTCTGTTCAAGAAGAAACGATGGTCTGCAATTTCCATCGTGGTCGGAGGCCTCTGTATGTTGCGATTCGGCCACTATCAATGCCTGTTGCTAATTTTACCAAAGTTGAGGTGATCGGTTTCTTAGCTCGGTCATACTCCCACTACCACCTCGACGAAAAAACCCCGTTTACCATCCAGACGCTTCTCATCTTCCTTGCGCCAATCTTTCTTGCAGCGTCTGTTTATATGTTTCTTGGCCGCTTGATTATTACCGCGGGCGGTCAACAATATTCGTTTATAAGAATCACCTGGTTAACGAAGATCTTTGTCGCCGGTGATATAATCTGCTTCTTGGTCCAGGCTGGCGGAGTTTCAATCATGGTCAACGCTACCTCGGAGTCTACGGTCGACAAGGCTCAAGATATCATCCTCTTTGGACTAGTTTTGCAGATTCTGATCTTCTTCTTGTTTTTGTTGGTGGCAGTCGTGTGGCAAGTAAGAGTTCGTCGTCAGCCTCTGTGGAGAATCTGCGATCAGTCAGACTTACCTTTAGCTCGCATGTTGTGGTCGCTATATCTGGTTGGGGTCCTTATCACCGTGCGTAGTATTTATCGCCTATTGGAGTATAAAGGAGGTGAAGATAGCTATCTTATCGTATATGAGTGGCCGGCATATATACTGGATGCCCTTCTTATGGCTATCGTCATGGGAGTTACATTGTTTTGGTATTCAGTGGAACTGAACCAGAAGAACGCACAGCAAGGCCTACATCTCCGAGCCATGAACGACGTATGAAGGAAAAAGCGTCTCAAGATGAGCTTCTCAGCGAGTTGCAACGGTGGTCTTAGGTTATAACGGAGATGGGTTTGGTGGTTGGAGTTGAAAGGATTTTCCTGTGGAAGAGGGAGGCTTCTTTGTAAGGCCCAGGCAGGCAAGCAAGTGTGTTTTGTAAGTAATTTTAGAGCTGGAACAGGTGTGATATGCATAGTCCCAAACGTTCCCAATCCCGTCTTCTAATCGAGCGACGATCTGGGCCTTCGAGCCGATCGGAATGTTGTGCGATAATCAGCCGCCAGGACGGTGGTTGGATCAATGTGCTAGGAAATAGGCTCCATCTGGATATCCTTCAAGGCGAAAGAGGGCTGAAGGCAACAATGATTCGCTAACTGGGCTCTCTCCATGCCCGTGGCTTAGAAAATCTCCCTACGCTAATAGCTCCTGTTTATTTCTGGTCCTTAATTACTTTCTTCAACCTGATTAGCTCAATTCAGCCGCTCATCTCACATATACGCAAATTAATTAGAGACGCCGCGCCTTCAATAGCTTTCCCCTGATACCTGTCATCTAGTAACGAGCTGTGCAGTCATCTTGTTAGAGCGCAGCCTATATTGGTGCTGTCTAGACATCCGAGGCTCATTGCGGACGTCTACATCAGGAAGTCAGCCTTGTTACCTCGGGCCCCGTCTTGGCAAGAATCATAATACGGCTGAATCGTGGAGACCATTCCATCCTTGTTGAGCTGAGTGGTGGAGTATGGTGAGTTTTACGGAGCCAAGAAGTTCCCGGCAATCCATTACATAGTTTGTCCTGAATTGCGAATTTAGCGTATATAGACAGATAAGAACCACCTTCTGCAAGGTGCCCTATTCTAACATCATGAAGCGGAATGCGTTGATTGATACGAGGCGCAACCTGCCAGTTCTAGAGACTGTAACGATCCAACCAGAGCGAAATCGCAAGCAAGATAATCTGGGGAATAAGCCTCCCTACGTAGACGAGTTCTTGAGAGAGAGGGAAGCAACAACTATGGAGAGCCCATAATCCTAGCTCGAAAGGGATTGCTCTTACAATAATTATCTACACAGAAGATGAATCCAGGTTAAATCCAAGGACGGCAGTTCTTGGAATCCCTTGATAAGCCCGGGCTAAAGCAAGGAAACGACTAGTTATTGTAGGTCTACAGTGAAGTTGGTATGAAATATCCTATAACTGAAACGCTACGCGTACTAATCACTGCGGCCACGTCTAGGTTGGCGAGGGCGAGGTAGTGAGGTACACCTTATCAGGAGGCTGTTATTAGGAGCAAGAAGACCGCCCGTCCCGAATAGCGGAGCCCGTCCGAAACCAGAAAATCTTGCCAGGCCGAGATTAATTATTCGTGATTTGCTTCGGGACCGATTGGCTGGGGACTGATTTAAAACCGGTGTTATACTGAAGGAGGCTGTGCGAAGGATTTAGCGTCCCAACTTGTCACAATTTCGGTTTAGCATACCCGAATCCGTCGTGGCTTCCTCAACAACTCTCCCGAGAAGGACAGGTCTGAGTTGGAATTTAGAGTATACGCGCATCGATTCTCCGCGCCCCGCAGCTCCCGTCTCGTAATCGTATTCTTCGATCCTTGGCCAATATTCATTCTCTTTCGGGCATGGTGTAGGCGATTACGTCTCCCCTGTAAAAGTTCGAAGGTTTGCATACTGTAGTCCCACAGATTTCCAAGCCCAGTTACATTAGAGTGATGAATCGGCCGATTTGAAACAAGGAAGTGCGTGGATCTCTGCCAATCGAAAAGGCAGTAACTTTGCGTTAGTTGAAAGGCATGCCATGCGCACAAATTCTTCGACATCCCCCTCTGTTCATAGCGAGGTCTATGGGAGCTCAGTTGAAGTCCGGGGGACCTTTCTCGTTGACCACAAAGCAGAATTTGCCACGACCGCGCGGTCTGTACCCGGTCTAGTCTCGAACTGCTCTTGAATGAGGTGCCTCTTTGTAGCTAAGTGATCTTCATATTGTAGAAGTCGATGGCTTCGATCGCGAGCTGAAGGACTGGCCACAAATACCGCCCAATCGTATGAGACTAGGTCCGAAGGCGACGCCCCACGTTCCAGCATTGCAGTAAGTCGAATCCGCTTGTCGTCCAGTCACTCGCCGTAACTCCCTTCCCCATGCGAAACACACTTTTCGAAGTAGCTGCCCCAAACACTTCGAAAGGCGACGTTTAGTCTGAGTGACTCTGCTGACTCGTTCACGCACAGTGGGCTTCATAAATGGATAATGTTGATTCTCTCGAAACAAGTAGCTGCCTTAGACGCAAGACAGCCAGGTAAACCAACGATCGCTAAGACGTCGGCTTCGTCAAAGCACGAACATCACGTCGCGGCCAAGACTCACAGGATGTGACGGTCGACCCTCTTCCGCCACTAGAGCGTGATAGGCTTCCTCTTCCTCTCGCCAGCTCTTCTCTTTACCTTTTTCCTCATCAAACGTCGAGGCGGATGACGATCGGTAACGCAGGGCTGGCGTCGATTCTCTCGAAGGAAGCTCGCTGCATTTGAAGTCACTATCTTTATATCAGTTGGTGGAGGGATAGTCGTACCTAAGTGATCCTCAAGCTCACCTGCGTTCACCGGCCGCGACGCGTCTTTCTTAGCGCGCCTCAGGAGTATCTCGAAAATCTCACAGAACAAGCAGGCGTATCTATCGCATAATAGGAAGAAGGACTATTAATCTTGACGTACCTCGAGATTTTCGGCTTCCCATAAGAAGAAAGAGAGGCAGCGGCGATATCTCGTAATTGGGGTCTTTTTCTGCTACTCGCCGCCAGAACCACTCAAGGTCAAAGTCTCCGCGTCGCGAAGAAGTGCAGCGACAGAGGTATCAAGACTAAGAAGAAGAAAGACATGCCCATTACCATCGAGGAGGAAATTAGTAAAAAAAGAATTTCTTTAGCGCCCCGACAAGCTTTCTCGGACTAGACGACGACCAGTCCCGATAACCCGCCGTATGAGGATACTTTGCCGAGGCCACCTTTCCCGTCTCTCGTTTCACACCTGTTTAATATGGAACGATATGATATTGCCTTGACTCCCACCCATTCCACGCAGACCACGCAGACTCACTGTCAAGACAGTACGAATCACGCTATTCGCTCTTCTAAAATGAGCCACCATAGGCGATCAGCTTGTGACCGATGCAAGGAGCAAAAGCTCCGTTGTCCCAGGCCGACACCAGCACATGGCAACGACGCATGTGCCCGCTGTTGTCGTGTGGGCGCGACATGCGTCACGGGTCAAGCTCGTCCTGTCGGTCGTCCTCGTGTGATAACAGCCTCCGAAAACTCCGCGGTCTCATCACCAGCAGCACTTGGAAGCCGTCCGACAAGTTCTCTACCCAAAGTTCAGGTGTCGCCGATAACGATGTCGACAGCCGCATTTCCAGGATTTGGAACTTTTGCTGATGCCTACACCAATTTATCGCCATGGGAGGACAGTAGTGGAGTCATGTCAATGGTTGAAAATATTGACAGTACATGGCCAACTTTGGACAATAGCTTTGATCCTCAGCTGCTAGGCGGAAATGGTCTACCCTGCCCAGCAGAAGCGAGATATTGCTCACCAAACAATGTTCCCTCAATCACGATATCCGACAGAGAATACGACTCATATGCCCAAGGTGATGATGCGGAATCTGCGATCATCAGACTCGCACAACTAAATGAAAACCTCGCTGAACAAATTGGGAACTTGAAATCGTATACGTGGACGGAAAAATCTAATGTGCAATCATGCATCAAAATGACTCATGAAGTCAAACGGAATCCCATAGCTCGGGCTCTACAAAGTGTAGCTGAACTTGCTACTATCCTTGAGAAGGCGGCCTTTCAGTCAGAGCAACCGGCTTTCACAACTATGGCGCACTCAGTCTCTGGGATCAGCGGACTCTCCAATGAAGCAGAAAGAGGTGACGAGCCAAAAGCGACAGCTCTCTGTGGACGAAAGAATTCCAATCCTGGAAGCAGACATTTGCTCAGCACACCAATGATGCTCCTCGTGCTCTCAAGCTATCTGCAAATCATTGAAGTCTACGATTCCATGTATCATCGCATCCGCCAGGCCGTGGAAAATATACCTAATGTGATCAATGTCCTGCGACGATCACCAAACTTCCAACCCTTCGGGCTACCTCCTATGAAAGTGGAATTGTATATCAAGATTATGACTCAGATGGCGGAACACCATCTGGGGAGCATCCAGAACTGTTTGGGAATCCCAACGGAATTACTAATTACATCTGAGCCTATGTTAGCGCCAGCAACCCTCAATAACGTTCATTTGTCGTCTCTGCTGTCGACAATGGAAACGCAGAAGACGATCTCCCTACGTGCCAACCTGAGGACAGTGAAGCAACTCCTCCTTCATTAAAAATTCAGACTACTGCTCCCACAGCAGAGCTTGCAAGTTTACTGCGCAATCTTTGTGACCCTGACCTCCACAGATGTGTAAGCTTTTGGAAAAGGCAAAGGGCCAGAATCAGACGAAGACTACATAGAAAATGCTGACACTGCCAGTCTTTTTGACTCTAAGAGAATGCAAATAAGCTAGCTAGCTGAGCCTCTGTGGCGGAGATGCTTTGAATCAATGAGAACTCTTCGGATGCTCGGTGGCAGAACTCTCGTTCTTACTGTTGTTCATACCAAATTCGGTCTCGAGCTCCTTGCGTAGCGGCACTTCCTCTTCGAAAGCTACCACGAAGAAGCCCAAGGCCGCGAACGCAATGCCAACCTGCCATGCAAGCCGCAAACTTTCGTTCAAAACCCAGGCAAATTGGTCGCGATCCTCTCGTGTCAGGGTGGCTCGAAAGGCTGCTGTAGCGTGCTCATAAGCGCGACCACCTTTCAACTGCGCTACTAGCGCGTCATCTGCTATGTGATCCACGGCCAAGACATCGAAGTGGTGGTTGAGTATAGCGGCCGGTATTGCTGTGCCCCAGGTCAAGCCGAAGCTGCGCATGAAAGCCCACGTCCCGGTTGCCTGGGCGACATCTGATTCAGCCAGCGGCGCCATCACTGCTGGCAACAGGGTCGCAATGACGATACCTCCACCAACAGATTGGATTATCTGGTAGCCGACCCAGGCGCCGGTGCTCGAGTTCTCGTCAACAAGGACCAGTAGACCCATTCCTATGGCCATGAAAGCAAAGCCCACGAAATGCAGTGGTTTGTAGCGGCCAAATTTCGTCAAGACAACCCCTCCCAAGGCCCCAAAGGGGATGAGAGTCAGAATCGTGGGTAATAGCTGAACCCCCGACCTGACAGGTGACGCATCACGAACGCCCTGAAAATACACTGGCAAGAAGTAGAGTACCCATATGGTGATGACGCTGTGCAAGAAAGTAAGCACAAACGCCGTGGCCGAAGTGCGATGCCGGAATAAGTGCAATGGAATGGTCGGATTAGGGGCGAGGCGGGATGAGCCTTGGAGGATGAGAAAAGCCACGAGAGCCAGCAAGCCGACAATCAAAGGCACCAGAACATGGTACGACGACCAAGGATATACCGCGCCCGCCCACGAGAGGGCGATCAGGATCGAGCTGATGGCTGCCACAAAAAAAGCGTTGCCGAACCAATCGATGCGGGACATTTTCGTAGCTAATGTTGTCGTTTTGTTCCATTTCACTTGGAGGTACAAAATTAGCAACAGCAGTGCTATACCCCCAATCGGCAGGTTCAAGTAGAAAACCCATCGCCAGGTGGTGTTGCTAACGATGACGCCTCCAAAAAAGGGACCAAGCCCGGATCCAAGAGACACCAGACCAAAAATGAGAGCGAAGTAGGCAGACCTCTGCCTGAGAGGGACAAGGTCGGCGATTATAACTTCGATAAGGACATTGATTCCCGCAGCACCGACCCCTTGGATGACGCGGCCAGCGATCAACATGGCCATGCTTTTCGCACCGCCGCATATACCACTCCCAAGAACAAAAGCCGCGACAGAAAAGATCATGGGATATCGGCGCCCGAAAAGATTGGCCAATTGTCCGTACAAGGGTTGCAAAGATGTCCTGTGTAAGTAAAACAGTCAGATGAAACATTCTGATCCACGAGCGCTGATGAGGCAAGCCTCTTTCCCCTTACATGGTCAACAAATATCCATTAACGGCCCAGAAATAAAGCTCGCCTGCTCCTAGATCAGCAACAACTGAGGGCAGCGCGGTGGAGGTGATGGTGGCTTCTAGTGCGGCAAGAAGGCCAGAGAACCCAAGAGCGATGATGACGGCCCAGAACCGAGGAGATCGCACCAGATTGTGTTGTGCCATGGATTTCCCTACTGCAGTTACTTCTGCCGGATCCGAGGAATTCATGTTTGGACCAGATCTGGGCTCGACACTTTCCGGTAGGCGTTCGCCGTGATGTTGCTTTTCGCGTTCCATTTCTGTTTTGCAAGGAAGGGGTCAATTCGAGGGTGCCTTTAGTTAGATCGGACTTGACTTTGCAATGAGAAAGATAGACTCTGGACGAGATGCATGCAATAGAGCGTAGAGATGAGTGTTGATAACTGTGGAAATGAACGTGGGAAATCGCCCAATTCTTGATGTCCCCGGCAAGGCAGTGCGGTTGCGTTCGGCAGCTTTTCTTCGGGGATTTTGTCATCCAACGCTCTCACCTCCTTTCGATTCGGTGCCTTTTCCTACGGCAACATTTTCCTTCTGCGAAAGTATGTCTTGGGAGAGGTAGATTCCCATTTTTCGTGTATCATGGGTGTGATTCAATCGTAGGGTGCGTGGCGATGTTGGACGACTACGTCTTCCCACCTCTTGCCAGCTTGTGTCTTTGGATAACTGGCGCCCTCTCGCGTGACAACTCGTGTTTGGCTAAATTGCGGTTGATTAAATCCCGCGCGAATTGCCATTCGCGCTATACGCTTGCCCATGAAACCTCGACGTTCAACTTTGAATGAGCATCTGAGATAGAAAATGAAACCACGGGAGAGCCCAAAAGGGCTAGCGCCCCTTATTTTCGGACGCCTTCTTAAGCCTTCTTTTATCCTTTGTGCCTGCGCTTCCCCAACTTTTGTCGCCAGCGGAACACCACATTTCGTGGACACAAGAATTTCTGATGCTGATCTGAAGTTAACAAGCACAGGTCCGTTTCTCTCCTTGGGTGTTCATACATCGCTTTGCAAATTATTCGCGAAAGTCAGCTATCTGCTGGTGAGTCGCCCGCTATGCAAAGTTCTCATGGGGATGGGGAAGCTTGGTTTCGACTGGTTTTTCTAAAGGTGACAGGTCATATTAAAAATATTCCTCCAGCCTCAACCAGACTTCGGGTGGCACACAACACGACACATAAAAGACAGGTTCCTATGTAGGGTCGTGGCTGTTGTCGTAGAATCACACACAAAGACGAAAGCACTCCCAGAAGACAGGTTGTGGTCGTGATGCCTTGGCAATATATTCCGTGGAAGGCGGTCGTTGTTGCCAAGCTGTCTTCTCACTTCCATGTGCCTCTCCCATCAGCTGGACACATTGTCCCAACGATGCTCACACTTTGTGGTGCTCCTCTGCAAATGAGTTGACGCATGGGAAGATTGCTGTGGGATTCGGAGGGTAGATGCTGCTCAAAGGTCGTTGACGGGAATAGAGATGTGATACGCCTAATGTGAACCTTATTTCTTGTAAATAAAATCTGAAAGATACTCCTTGCATTCGCTCCACAAAGTATCGGAGTGAATGCAAGGAGTATCCTAGATAACTTGCCCCCTCCCATCACTTCCAATCACGTCACAGAAAACCTCCCGCACCGGTGTCTCATGCCATCCATTGGGTGAAACATCGTCGGTGATCTAAGGTCAGGTGAAAGACTGGCGATCAGACAGGCTAGAACCCTCGTACCCAGAACATCTGTCGTCCGATAGATTGGTAAATTGGCCATCACAGGTACAGCTGCACGCCGGATTGATGGTCGTCGTATTGCCGAAGGGCATACGACACTCCGAGCCGTTGAGTGAGCATTTGGTCAGCTTTCGATCGTGGTGTAATACCGGGGTTTTTGGGATGCTTACGAGAGTAGGCAGTTTCCTTCCAACATGAATGGCTCATCCCGCTCAGCAATCCACGTATCGAGATCGGTTCCCATATAAGCACACTACCAGTTGTTATAAGGGTCCACATCACTTAAGTAAATGCAGTTGGGACGCAGATTCGACGAAACATTGTATCAGCCTGACGTAGAATTTGGTCCCAACCGCATGACGCAGGTCTGGGTGCGACGACATCTTTGACAATCCACTGAGGTCCTTCGACAGCCTTACAAGGTCTCAAAACCTTACCTTCCTTGACCAGCATTGGCTTTGCGAATTTGGCGGTTGTAGGGTTAATAAGATCAGCCATCATTCTGGCCACAAGGACGCGTACAACAAACAGATTGGACCAGAAAAAGGTATAAACCAGGAATATCGCTGCGAGAAATCCGAGCCCCAGTTCCATATCTGTGAAATGTGGCTGTAGGTCATTTTTATCCCTTTCAGTAGCAGGAGGATGAGGAGTAGTCTACACCATAATTGTTAAGCTGTTCAAGGAGCTTAAGGCTCTGACGGAGATATCTGACAACGTCCGTACCAAAGTAAAGCCGCTTCGTGGTTTGATCGGGTGATACCGATGTTAGCGGCCGCAGGTCATGATAATCCCGCCAGGCGCCCTAGTTATGTCGCCCTCTCGGCTCTGAATCGACGACCTTCAGTGCGCTAAAGGCATATCTTGGAGCTTATGGGTAAGCCATGTCGGCGTCGTACTTACTCCAGCGATACAATCAGCCACACAACCACACAATCTTAACCCACCACATTATATATCACATCACCACAAAACCACTATAAGAACTATATCGATCTGGCCAAGCACCAAGTATTGTTTTTAGCTCGACCAGCATACCTTGGTTGAGACTTGACTCAAGTGGAGGCTTTCGGATTCTCCGTTCGACCGACAGCAAGTAATCGACGAGACGAGCGACAAGGCCTGGTGCCATTTGCGGTCAGAGTTTAGGCTTCTTTCTCCAAAAGATGGGCTCCCCAGTAACCAAAAATAGGACGCCATAAATTTGCACCTCGCCTAAATTTAGTAATGCCGAAAGGGAGGGTGCTTAAACTTGCCCTGAAGACTTCTTTCAATCCTTGAGTCTTAAGCCATTGAAGGACATGCCTGTCAATTGTCACCTGTGTCATGTTGACGGAGGTCAAAATTAGTGCCCCTGGTGTGAGGATGTAGCCGCGAGAGGGGCAGCTGAGGCCGCCCAGTCTTATTCTAGACTTAAAGACCATCACCTCACACGTGCTTGAACGACATACTTCAGTGAGGGCTCAAAAAGTAGACTCGTTACGATTTGCACAAGATTACATACGATTGTAATGCTTGGGGCGTGGTCTTCCTCGTCGTCAGACCTGCATCTGCCCCTGGGGATTCGCGCCTCTTGTGTCGATATAGTAAATCGTAGGAGGAATCAATCGGTTTGTGTTATGTAAAGACTTGAGTGTGAGGGTAAAGTTTCATTTTGGGCAAAGGGGCTTGCGAAGCCAGGCCGACAAGAGACCCGGTCAATTGAATGGCTGTGCTGGGGGTATCTAATCACGCTGAAATACTGGTCAAGAGCACAAACGCGAAACTACGATAGTTGAGGATGCTAGACTCGTCGTTACTGCATCTCACTTTACAAGCCAAGTCCTAAGCGAGATTACTACCAAGCAATGAGTCGAATGCCAACGCTGGCCACGCCCTGCTACCAAGGCGACAAGATCTTCTGCCAGGCTGGAGTACATGCAGGAGTATTGCATTGTGCGCGCGATTAAATACTGGCTCTCTGAGGCAGTGCAATGACTACTCGAGACAGATGCCCAATGGTTCTCAGCCCGGTTACAAAGTCCCCTGTTCCCTTGAATGACCGGGTATCTCGCTCTCTCAGGCGAGTATCAATTATCCGGTATATACAAGACGACTTCCATACCTCCGAAGGTCTCTCCGGCTCTGAGCGCGTAGAACTTCCTTATGCCTTCTTTGTCCGAATCACGGATGATTGGAGGCTCTTCGGGATCATATGACATGACGGACTTGGGGTTGGTTGTTCCAATCGTAGTGGAACCGCCTTCAAACAACCTGCCCGACCACTCTGCATGCTCATGTCGGAGGCCAAGGACATGTCCCAGTTCGTGGAGGAAGGTATTATGCATCTCATGCTTAACCTGCGGATTGAACTGCAGCTTGTACACAATTACATCGCTGATATCATCGGCGGTGGGGAAATATGCCTCAGCCAGAACGCGGTCTCGCGAAGCTGGTTGGCCACCATAGCCCAGCGCGAAATTGGCATCCTCAAGGCTGTCGACCTATTCACCAACATCAGCATGGCCCATTTTACTGCGCAAATTCCTACTTAGCGCTTACCTGTTTGAACTGGACACCGAAGTCAAGAGCGTTCCACTCCTCGGTCGCACGCCGCATTGCCTTGGCGGCAAATAGGGCGTCGTCAGGAGTCTCATATCCATCTGCAAAAGCGACCCAATTGACAGTCACATTCTTGCGCCAACGAGGGATATGGTCGAAAAGACCAATCTGCAGGCCACCTAGATGGGGTTTCTTGTTCTGCATGTTCAGCAAACGAGGTTTCATCCCCTTATCTGTTGCACAATGAGTGGTGGGTCGGGATTGGACGGCGTGCTCATTCCGAGCTTGGTTGACCTTGAGCCCTTCCACATCCGGCTTGCAGTCTCGTGGAAGTAAGATTTTGAGAGCCTGCTCACCCAAGGCGTCTTCGGCTGACTTGACGCGGTCGGCCTTCGGCTTCCTTGCTGCTGGCTTGTTCGACATGTTGTGGGGCCGGGGGAAAGTAGCACACCAGCCGTGGAGTGGACGAGACAGTTTGAAAGTTGTTCGAAGTGTTGATGTTAGAATAGTGAATTGAGATTGGAAGCGGTTTCGAATGTTGAACGAAAATACTGGTCTCCTTGTGCCTTTTATTGATGTTTATACGAGTCTGAAAACTAAGTTTAAGCTGTGATCGTACGTAACACGATCCCACTTGAAAATACACGCTACCACAGTGCATTAGTGTCCTGCTTCGAGCAAGCCATAGCGAAAGGCCATCTTTCTCGAAACGTGTGAGTGTGCCTTTGGCTAGGCCAAAGGCCGGTTGGACTTATCAGCAGCATCAGGCTGAAGACTGTCAGCACGAGTAAAGTTGAGCTGAGCACCCACGTTCGGACGGAGCAGCGTGTTTCCGCTCCATGGCCACTGTCAAAATAGGGCCATTGACTCAAAGGCAATGGCAGAATCTCATCCCAGAATCCACTCACCCAATAGTCGGATCATAGAGGGTGCAGTCGTTACCAATATCCGAAGTAATGATGGGTAACCTGAGCGAATCACAAATCCCTCGCCCTAAGCCGTTACTTTATCTCGTCTTTTCCAACGAATGCCGGCACAGGGTAACTCATGTTGTGCAGGAAAGACAGAAGTTCCTTCCCCCAGATTTGCGAACCGCTTGATTTCGTGGTGGTCAGGTCTCGTAAATAGGCAGGCCCTGCAAGGTTTGTAGCCAGGGTGCATCAGAGTCAGCCCTCGCTGCATGCTTACAGTACTGCTTTGACTTATCTTACCATCGTATCATAGATTTACCCTCCCCTCAGTTTTTAAGGCTGCAGGACTACATGTCACCTCAGCCTAATGCGAACTTTCGGCCTCATGACCACTGCAGCGCGATCAGCAGATGAAACTTGGGCCTCTTTTCGTTCTCCCTCTTCGCAAGCCTTCAAGTGGCACAAAATGAGGGTTGCTTCAGCTGGGTTTCCGGTACGAAAGCTTCAGCGTCAGAATATGTTAGATGGGTGATGAAGCTCCATGGTCTATTTTGAGCTGAAGTCGGCCGCGCTCAGACGTTCAGGCTGAGGTGAATCTGGATCTGCAGTTTCGAAGCCACTTTGGATGACCCCAAGACGATCCGCACTCAGAGACTCAAGGAAAGGGCTGAGATTGGCTCTAAGCCCGGACCTTTCCCTCAACGCAGCTTTTGCCTGTGACAAGGCTGATTATTCGTCAATTTTGGCGAGGCAGAACTCGGGCTGAGCTGGAAAGCCGGGGTTAGCTTGCAAGGGTAAGTCACCCTGTTTAACGTCAGGAATTCTTGATTAATGACACGCTGAAAGATGTCCATGATCTCATCCAATGGGCCGTCGTCCACGCTCAGAAGATTCTCTATGGCCAGGATCTGGAGAAAACCTTCGTTGTAAGTTCTGTCTTTCTCCTAGAACAGGGAAATATCACTCATGAAGGAATCCATCCAACTGACCAAGCTGTAGGCATTCCTGGCCTTCACCGCCTTGTATTGGCTGCTCCCAATCATCTCGCTGTTCTGGTTGACCGTGGTGGCCTTGACCTTATCTTTCCTCGCTACCCTCGCCACAACTCCTCGAGGCCGCGCCGCAGCCCGCGATGCACAGGTGAGTGCTCAGGAACTTGCCAATGTTGCCGTGGAAAACGGCAAAGAGCTTGCTCAAAATGGAAAGGATAAGGCCAATGAGTTGTCTTCCGTGACGCGCAATGCTGCGGTTCACACAAAGGGGCATGTCCAAGATCTGGCTCAGAGTGGGAAGCAAGCTACTGCAAACGGAGCCGCGCAAGTCAGAGTCAACGCATCCAATATTTCTGTAGCCACCACTGAGAATGTCAGAGAATTCGCCCAACAAGCCATAGCTAAGGCGAGCGATCTGTCCTCTCAGGCGCAAAAGACTGCTGTTGACACGAAGGAACGCGTTCGGGACATGGCTCAGAATGGAAAGCAGAGCGTTGCCAACGGCTCTGTGCATGTCAGCGATATTGCATCTAACATCTCAACTTCCGTCACCGAGAACGTCAGAAATATGTCGGACATAGGCCCGCACAGCATGGACAAGGCTCAGGACGGCGCAACCTCAGCAGGAGACGACGAAAAGGACCACATCAACCGTCCTCTCTACTCAGAAATCAATAGCAATTCTGGGGAGGACCACTCCATCACCGGTCACGCAACAAACGAAGCGTCTCATCTATCAAATCGTGCAGCAGAGACGCCAAAGCACGTGGGCCCGGGGGGTTTCTATGACCAGACAAACTCGGGAAACTACAGCCAGGGGTCGAGTATCAATGACACTGACGTATCTGCCTCGCAGACGGCACCCAACCATGCTGCCAAGCGACGCACCTCGACTTACATGGAGCCGACACCTTTGTCAGCAGAGCTTATCGGCACCGAGAACACAGGTTCTGCTGCTGACACGACGTCCATCTACGCCGATGAAGGCGACGTGGATGGCTCGCATGGCATCATGAATCGGCCGCGTGGACTTTGAGTCGCTGTGGCACTAAGCATCTCCATGACGATGCTTCGTTGGAGTTGAGCAAGGCATTGAACCTGCTATTGCCTCTGCTACGCTGGCGCACCTCGAACACAAAGGAGTAGCTGAGAATGAGGGAAGATTGGTTTGGATCGCCAATTTGCACGAAATTTGGTAGCTCAAGGACATGGCACAAGCTGAACAACAATCTGATAACATAAGCAAATGCTTTCACGTCTGTGCGACATTATCAAGCCTTTGGAATGTAAAGTCTTGGCAACTTGCACTGGGTCGTCCCTGAATGAGGATTCGCTGCTCTCGACGATATAATAACCCTCCTCGTCCCAAGTAGCTTGGCCATTTGACCCTATCAATGCTTCACTGACGAGGAGAGCGATCGCAGACGAGACGTTGGTGACATGCGAGAAGCTGAAGTTATTCTCACCTGAATTTACAGTGAATGCTCGACCAGGGACTCTGACAGCGGTGACGTAGGGCTTGAAGTAGCGAGTATACTTCTGTAATCCTCTGGATTCTTTATAAACGATGGGGCGGTAACGGCAAACTTCACATCCAATCTTGCGGCCTTAGCAACCACTTTCTGGTCGACCGTAGTGTGTATGCGGCTTTGTGGTAGACTATCGATTTCTTGGGCATTTTAACATTACCATAACTCCAACCGATGACATATGAGACGAGCTAATGCCATTTCCAGGCAGCTGTCGATGCTTTGCGCTATCTTCCAGCTCTTGTTCTTCCAGCTGTGAGCGCTTATAAGGGATATCTCGCCCCAATTATGTCTCGCCTTGTCATGAGTAGTAGCTGTCAACTGATGTTGCCGATGTTGAATGATAGGTGCGGTGCCATGCCTCCAGCTGAGAAACCCTTGCATGATGCCGTCCCGACGAACGAGAGCAACTTTGGACCTCTTCTGTCGCCTGTATCTGCCAATATACGAAGCTGTTTGGGATCGAACTTTTGCACTAGTCATTTCCTTGGGGCCATTAAAGGTGATGAAGCTGTCAGACGTGACTAGCGATTGGCTCTATCATCTTGCGACTACTTCCAGGGGTTCACAGCACCACAATGCGAGTTCCTTAAAAGTTTATGACTCTCTGGCAAGGGTGATTTCAGCCCACTAGACAGCATTGTCCGCAACAATTTCCAGGATCAAGCATTGCAAAGCCTCCAGGTGATAAGAGAAATCCCAGACCGGTGGAGCGCGTGCTTACTAACTTGTGAGGGTCACTCCAACTGGGTCAACAGCGTGGTGTTCTCGCCCGATGGGTCGCGTGTTGTCTCTGGCTCCCGCGACAAGACATTGCGGGTGTGGGATGTGCAGACGGGCGCGTGCGAGCATACATTAAAGGACCACTCTGGCTCGGTCTACAGCGTGGTGTTCTCGCCCGACGGTTCGTGCGTTGCCTCTGCCTCCGACGATATGACGGTGCGGGTGTGGGATGTGCAGACGGGCGGGTGTGGGATGTGCAGACGGGCGCGTGCGAGCAGACACTTAAGGGCCACTCTAGCTCGGTCTACAGTGCGGTGTTCTCCCCCGATGGGTTGCGCGTCGCCTCTGGCTCCGCCGACAACACCGTACGGGTGTGGGATGTACAGACAGGCGCGTGCGAGCAGACACTCGAGGGACACTCTCAAAGGGTTAACAGCGTAGTGTTCTGCCCCGACGGCTCGCGCGTCGCCTCTAGCTCATACGACCAGACGGTGCGGGTGTGGGATGTTACGACTGGAGTCGAGTTACTGTGCCACGATTCTCATACCTCCGACAACCGCATTGAATTTGTTGATAGTGGCTCAAGTATTCGCGCAAATGGTCAAGTCATAAATATAGAACGACCTACTGTCTCAACGCGATCATCTAGCTTCGACTTACCATCCGGTGTCGAGTTTGGAGTTACTGGTGACTGGATTACATGGAGCTCACAGAGAATAATATGGCTGCCGCCTGAATATCGTTCTAGCTCATGGGTATGCCAACGCGATATTGTCATCATCGGGAGCGGAAATGGTCGTGTTACCTTTGTGCGTAGGACTGTGTAGTTATCATCCGAGCAAAGACTAACCTAATGATGTCTTAGATAGTGACTTTATGAACAAGATCCGAAGAAAAGACGGTAAGTGTCAATGCTAAATTTGATACTTGGCTCCACGGTGGATAGATTTTGCTGTTAATTTATCATGTTGACGTCTGAGAAGGCGGAGTATTGGCGCCTGTAGGGCACCGAAGTCGTTTGGCCGATCTTTTTGAGATGCCTTCCAAATCGATATCAAATTCTGGTATTTATAAAGGAGAATGGCGATGGTACTGTAATAGAGTACGGCTTTTAAATGTACGTTTGATTTGATTTGATTTGATTACTCCATGACAAGGGTAATCTCAACACCAGCAGTCGATAGCGTCAGTTACTGGTGTAATATTTGACATATCTGCGCCGCTCTTCTGTGCTCATGAACCGCCAGCCTGGGCAAGGATCAGTCACCAAGTCGGTTTGGCATGCTTTCAAAGAAATTCACATAATGAGCAAGCCACTTCTTCGGCAACACCCAAATATCGTCACAATACTCGGCTGGTATTGGGCGAACGATCGTATCCCGGTCGTGGTCGTCGATTATGCCCCTTTCGGAACCCTCAAGAACATTCTGATGGAACTTGGTAGTCATATCTCGGCTTATGACAAAAGACAAATATGTCTTGATGTTGCAGCTGGTTTAACCGCTCTACATAGCGCCGATATTGCACATGGAGATGTCAAGATATCCAATGTCTTGATTTTCAGTTGTGCATGTGATGAGCCACGCAAGTTGACAGGTCGTTGCTGTTCAACGAGATGGAGAGCAAAACTTTCTGACTTTAGTCACTCTATTTTTGGACTTTCCCAGAGGCGTGCCACAGCCTATCCAGGGTCAACGCCATACAATGCACCCGAAGTTAGGCATCGACCTGTAATTGTGACGTTGAAACTCGCCTGAATCCCGTTTCTCATCATGATTTCCTCCGCTCGTTTTCCGAGGGAGTTGTCAAAGGAGTCGCCATGCGCTGCCCGGACTTTCATGCGCTTCGACCACTCTGGATAGCGATTCAGTACCACGAAGAAAGTGGCTGTAAGTTTTTCCACCACATTCATAGTGGAAGTTTCCTCAGTCGGAGCTATGTTGGCGAGGGTATATGTATGTTATATGATTGTTACACGCCATCTGTTGCATTGACGAACCCAGTCAAAGACAAAAGCATAGAACCAAGATGTGAGGAGCCCTAAGTCACGAATAAGATAGTCATATCGACGGCTTAACATGGCTTCTTTTAATGATGGCCTTCAATTCAACGATACTGAATCAAGACTGGATCAGTACAACTAGACTTGGTTGCATGGGATTTTAGCCTTGGTATGGCGGTCGCGTGTTGATGCTCAAATTGCTTCACCAACTAGAATGGTACTCACAAAACCAAAGCAGTTTGGGGCGGAATAAGTCCCGGAAATCCACTGAATGTAGTGAAAGTTAGAGAACAGCGTTCTTTCCAAATGGGTAGGAAGTGCATGTTGTAGAATAATTATAATAAGGAGCAGGCCTCTGCGAAACCCACCTATTACCGTATGCCATATACCTGATAGAGTTATTACGATGGTCAATATCTTTTGGTTGAACATATTGCACCTACTCTGGGATGTATAGTACCGCCTTTTCCCCGATGGACATTTCAAGAATTCCTTTGTCCCAACCTACTCAACACCTGCCAGTAAGATATGATCATAGTCAGGAAGGATAGCACGACGAAACGAACCTGATATAACTTGACCGACGCCAATGATCGTCCTGAAATCCCCACCTTTAGCGGTACTATCAAATCTAGGCTAACATTAAATGGTTTCACACTCTGATAAAGATGTTGAACTGGAGCTCACTCTCTACCCCGGTGGTACTCATCCACACTGGCTACATCATAGATCCAACCAGTATGCTCTGTGATCACCTCATCCCCAGATGTTGGATAATTTACGCCGTCGCCCGAACGTAGAATAATCTTCTCAAGTGATGCAGGAAATGGCATCGTCAGGGTAGGTTGCCGTACGGTCTATTGTGGGGGGTACTGGACTGAGAGACTACAATTGGAACTTGTGATATATCAAGTGGGACAGGGGGAAGTGTACGTTCTTATTGTCAAAATCAGGCTAACAGTCACTGCACGTTTACGTTTTCAGCATCTGACAACGCCGCTTACCACTTCTCCAGCCACCCGGCCAACCGATCCGAGCCAGTAATGAGCTAAAATAGTCAGAAAAAAGGCCAGTGTTAGCGTATGACCACCGATTCTTAGGAACTTCAATAAATGCAAAGCAGCCCAACGATCGACAACTCCAACCTTATCCAGTTAATGTGTGATATACAGAATGCCAGGAAAATCCCCAGTTTTCTCCTAATAGCGAATGATCTACCTCGCAGGTCATCAACATTCCCCATGGAGCCCGAGCACTTTACAGAACGCCCGCAACATAAGGCTAGGCTGGGTTGGCAGTACAGGGCCAGAAAAATCTTTAGAGATAATCTGATTGGCGCTTCACGATACGAACGCTTGATTTTTTGGGACTCGAAAAGCGAGCATTTCATCTGGAAACAGCCTTCTTGCAATAAGAAGTGATAACTACTGGATAGCATTTCCAACCAAAGTTGTAGAGAATACAAGCAAAGTTGATAATTGGCATAAGAGTAATGCAGCTGTAGGACAAGTTTGGATGCACGGTAAGATGTCTAATGGGAATCGCCAAGGGTAGTGGCACCACTGGTGAGAAGTCAACCGCGAGCTGACTCCCCACACTAATGTACATACTATGCCTCATTGCGATGTATACTTCATCAAATAGTCTCCTAAAGTAAGAAGATCGCCATGGCTAGCACCTGGGCAACACTTGGTTTCATGAATCTGGGATTATCGAAAGGTTGTCATCAGGGAGACCTACCTTCCCATCGGTTTTACCGACGCTTCTAGGGGATATTATATGAAACCACCCAAGGCGCTCCTTCGTGTTCCCTCCAAGTTTACAACCCGCCACACCCCTTAAGTACACTAAATACAGACCCAATGGCTCTTCTAAAACCACGGATCGATTTCAGATTTGGGAGGTCAAGCTTCTCCAAAACCGCAGTCACCAAAGCATCTAGCCTGTGCACCGTTCGCCTTCTACCAGTAGGTGTCCAACGACCGAGAGACGTGAACTGGGCTGAGCTTGACAAGATGAACGGCGTGCGATGCTCTCGGTGCAAGAAGAACGGTGAAGGGGTTGGGGTAATCCCAGGTACACGTTGTCACAAATGTGGCTGCCCTTGTTGAATATCCGTGGAAATGCAATAGCTTGGACACGCAGTTCAAGTTGTGCATACGCTGGTGCCTCATGAATTCACATCGAATTGCAGGGCCCCGGTTCTATACCAGGTTAAAGTGCTCAGGACCGAAGGTTTCGTCACCAAAAGTGGTTGTGAAGAGGGCTTTTCGAAGAAATATGTTGTAAGGTATCCTAATCTATTGAGAAGTAGGCCTCGGATACTGTCACGTTGTTTCAAGATGACCCATGATAAAGGTGTTCTGGTTCCAACGTAGTGAAAATCGAGTCTAACCAAAGGGGTTTTCGCAACCACTTTCAAATGACGATTAAATACTGCCCAGCTGAGTGGTGTTTGTCCATCAACATCTTGTGTCTTAAAGTCCAAGTCGTGCCGCATCAGTAATTGTTCAGGGACCTCCTCCTGACCATGTCCTGCTACCAGAGAAAGAGCAGTCTGAGAATAATCGCTTTTGAGATTTATGTTTATGCCAGTGCGTCCAAGGAAAGCTAACATGGCGGAACCATGTGACGTGCAAAGCCTCAATTCCGTTATACCAAGTTGAACGATAACCTGCTGGGCACGGATTAATTCCTGGTATGGACCTCCAAGTGTCGCACTGATTCATCGCTTGATCCTTTGGCGGCATTTGCATCTCCTTCGTCAAAATCAAACCTTCCTCCACAAGACCAACATCCGCCTTGCCCCCTGTTCTGACAACAGAAACCCGCGTACTCCTCCTCCTGGGGAACTCAACAAGGCAAACGCATCTGCCTTCCCTGCGTATTCGATTCTCGGCTCCTGCGACCTCCACACCTAGTTCATATGTGTACCCTCGTCAAAGAAATGCACCTTTAGCCCACACTCGTCCTTCATCTCGTCAAATACTCTTTGTAGCGTCCCTGCGCGTCAGATCTAGTGAAGTTGAGGAAGTTCAGCACCCAAATGCGATTGTATCTCGGTCTAACCTAATACTCGAGCAGCGAGGAAAAGCTTTTTGGGGCGTCAACTTCACTCCCGCCTGCCTTCATCATCCCGTACTGGCCCCTTGCCTCTTCTTCGAACTTTTCATCTCTTGCGATCCCCTCATCTGCTTCGACGCTAAAACTCCACACCTGCCTTAGTTCAAAGAACGAATCGAACTTGATGTCCCTGCCGGAAAACAGGAAGATGTGTTTCGAGCTCCGATCCGATGGATGAGTTTTGCGGAAGAAGATGCTGTCTTCGCCAACAAACAACGGATACAAATTTGATTGTTGAACTTGGTGGAGAAATGTTGGTACAGGGCGACGTGAAGTTGTAAGGATGGAGGTAAACTGTTGCCTTTGCAGTGGAACCGAGGCGGTGGCAGTCATTCTGAGGCGTGCAGAGGCCATGATCGTGATAATGGTTAGGAAGAAAACTGTGCGTATTGGAACTTGGTGTGTCTCACATCTCGTCACTGTGAATCATTTACACTTTTCCTCGAGCGTGCCGTCTTGTGGGCTTCGCCTTGTGTTTGCTCAGAGATGTTGCAGAGCCCCATGCAAGGCCTGCACCACCACGAACACAACCGTCTACAGTGGCAGGACAACCAAAGGCGCGTCCAGTCATTCTTAGGACTCAATACATTCTTGATGACCACAACTTTCCTTCAGCCGGTGATGGTCCTGAGTCGACGCCGGTTCTTCTTCCACAGTGCGGCCAAGCACATGTCCGGAGAATAAATACTACTCTTTGCATCGGCATATTGGCGCAATTGAGATCCTGGCTCCTAAGCCGGCACAATCATGGACGCTCTACGAATGATTCCCGAGTAGAGGTCCACCCTGAGTACAGATGGCTTGAGTAGGATATATTTGCAAGACCGTGGGCCACTATCACCATTCCGAAACCGCGTTGGAGGCAGACTTGAGGTCTGAGATTTGAGTTCCGGGAACTCCGTAAGTAGAAATGTAGGGCGTGATCCGGTGTTAGAGGCTTAATAGGTTCATGCCTCTATAGCACATAGGCGGTCGAACGGGAATGGTTGAAGTGTAGGATTCTATGTCCTATATTTTGTTGTATTGTTCTATCCTGTTGGCCGCAAGTGAGTCTCATTTGGATGGTTCAAGGTCTCTGATTTCTCTCTATGATGTGGGCTGTTCTAGATCCTATATAAATCTCTATGTAAACTGATCTAAATCTTCGGATATCGCATCAATCGGAAAACCCCTAGACTTACTTGATCCTCAGTGGCATTTGCCACCTAGTAATCTCATGAGGCTCCGCAAGGCTTTATGGGCAACGGAATATCGTTGTTCCGTCGTCCAACATATCCCCCTCTAATGGTAGTCGACAGATTGTCACTTGTCTACACATATCTCCAGTAGGTGCTTCTTGCACTGCCCACTTGGAGTCTGCCTTGTCTGCCGGACGCCTGTTATCGTGAACTGGTCCACATGAAGCCTCATCGATTCGAAAAAGCATTTACGGTACCGATAGCCCGACCCCTGCCCAAAGCGACGCACGTGACGTGACGGGTAGTGTTGAAGGCTTGGCAGTCAGAAATGCACTTCAGGAATTGTCAATTTGTCTCTGTTTTCTCCACTCATGGAGTCTGTTCTTTCTCCTATATAAACTACGCGTAGGGACGATCTAAAATGGCTTTTTCCGCATCTCCTGAGGCCTTTGTTGAGCTGTAATAACCGGTGGAAGACCCTATCCTGCTGAGGTTTTGGTCCTTGTTGAGCTGACAACTGCGCTAGTGGTAGATTGCAGTATGGTGAATCATTACGGCAGAGTATAGGGGTCTTGGCAGCAACAGGTAGTTTAACCAAAGGCGGTGATAAGTGGCAGAACTTCTCAATAGTGCCTGCGCGAGACAAACTGACCTCCAACAGCAACTCAATCCAAGTACGTGTTATTCTCAAGTCAGAGTTGTATTTCTTTCAAGCTTGATGATTCATATCGTAAAAAACTTCTCCTCTAATCTAGGAGCACTGTCATCAAGCACCGAGTGCACAGTTCCCGGACCGTTAGACCATATTCTCCATTTGCGCTGTCTTCTCGAACCAGCATCGAGCTTCCTCAAGGACGACGAACTTTTATCAAACCGTCTTGCTTTCGGCTGCAACCACAAGAATAGGTCGAAGTAACCTTTCAAAGCGATGATTAACAATGCAATTGGCCGAATGCACACCATGAAGAATTGACAAGCCTGAAAGCAGGCGCAGTTGTACATCGCCATGGGCATCGCCCCATGCCTGTTGTCGCGAAATGCGCCATACTGGAAGAGAAGATAATCGTGGAAACACTAGCTGTACCCAGATTCCAATGCATAATCTAGAGTTTCTAGAAGATGAGTTTTGTACGTCATCGCGAGGTCGAATATTATCACGGCTCGACACAGGAAGCCACGTTGCCACCGTCAAGAGTCACTATGTTGTTGAACGCCGAGAAGATGGAAGCTTTTGTGTCAGGGGACATGGAAGAGGACTTCTGGCTTGGCACTTGCTAAATCGCGTCGACCGCATCGTGGTCTCCGGCCAAGAGTATGCGGCAGGGGATTGCGCCTACGTTCGTTTGGCCAACCCTGCAAGGCTTGAACCCGCCTTGTTACTTGAAGTAAGGGCATCGGAAGTTGCACGTCGGTTTGTCTTGCTCGCATGGCTTTACGTGCGGTTTGATGCAGAGAGGCTGTTGGGCATGGGCGACATTAGATGGGAAGGCTTGAAAGAAATCATGCCCAGCACGCACCTGCAGATTGTTGACTGCGACACTTTGGATGGTGTTCTGAACAGGACCTGCCTCCCACCTTTGACTCATGTTCTGGATATCCGAGCAGACTGTGCTGCACTGTGGTCCTACTCTGAAGCGAATGTCAGTTGGCTATCCGCAATGTTCCAGGTAGGATCCACGGCTCGACTTCATTGGATGGAAGCGGAGCGTCGTCGTCGATGGGGGAGACGTCTTGTGAGGCAAGAACTGTCTATCCTTGGAATTGCCCAGGCGGGAGCAAAAATAAACAACATGGTGTTGGCCATTCACGGTGGCGCCCCTGAAGTTGGTAAGTCTGCAGCCTCCACTTGGTTTACTGTCTGACGGAAGATAGACAAATATTCGGTCGCGCCTAAATTCACCGATTGGTACAAGGCGGCCAAGTCCAACCGTCATCCTCAGCGAAAGAGCGCGCCGAGCTGCCCGACGTAGTGCTCCGTTGATAGCGTCTGAAACTTATGGTCAGTTTAAGTCCGAATAGCCCAGAGTCCCGAGTTCTCCTAGAACTCCCCTCCAGGCCCTGCTATGATTCTGACCCGTCTGGAAGAACCACAGACTAATGTTTAGCAGTCTATGGGCTTCGTTGCAAGCTGGAACGAAGACTACCGAACAATTGTCGCATTGAGCCAACGGAGCTTAACAGAGCCATCCGTTCGCTCTCAAGACTGGAGACTCTAAGGGAGGTTGACCCTCGTATAGTCCAACGGACACGAATTGGTAAATTATTGAGGTCTTTCGTCGAGCGCATGGGTCCTCACAGCGACGACTGGTCTCGATTCCGTCAGCGTTGTCAGGACTTGCTAGGAAAATGGCACAACGCCGGACCACAGCGACGCAAGTGGAGAGCTCAGCCTATGTGAGGTTGCGCAACCGGAAAAGACGTCTGGAAAACTTGAATCAATCTCCAAGTATGATCTTCGGGCCTTTCCTCGAGGTCGAAAACTAGAGTAACGCGCTATGCTTAGTCGTTCTGTAGACGTGGCAGGCCTGTCGAGCTTGGGCTTGTGTATCATCGCTGGGAGTACGATTGAGCTCTGGTATCCAACGACTTTGACCACGGTTGTCAATTGGAGCCTCTGAGCCTCCAATCCAAATTTAATTTCGCTGCACGTGTTCGACTCGGATATGATAAAAATACCTATCCGAGCATAAAAGCGCGAGGGCTGTGATCACATATTGATTCGGCAATTTTTCAGTTGTAGTTTAACGCGGACCTGAGCCACTGGGTGCTAACTACTAGAGCCAATCAATCTCCTAGTAATACTTCAGGGGTATTCTCATCTCACGATTTGACGCAAGGCTTCACTCATTGATGATTGTGTGAATCTGATGGTACACATAAGTACCTGGGACATATCCTTGCCATTCATTTATGGATGTTAGACCATTCTCTCTACTAATGCCTGGGATGTGGTTTCCGGCATGCATGGCCAGTAACGCCAGATGGACCACGCGGACTGAAGTACTTCATTCGCACGTGCTTCCCACACATATATGTATAGCTTTGATGGGACGCTTGGACCCCAGCTGAATTGAATTGTGGTGCACAGACCTTACTGCCTTTGAAAGGACTAGTAGAATGGGTAGTCACGAAAAACGCAAGCTTGATAAGCGAGAAGGAAGCAAAAATCGAGGCTCAAATATTGGCTTGCATTTTTGCAAGGTTTGTGGGGATCGTTCTGTGCGACGTAGCTAATCGTAGAGAGTTAAACATCAATATAGTACTTGTGATATGGCCTTTTTTTCATCTAGTTGACACTCTCTTTCTCATACGCGGAGCTTTCATCACAGCTGCTGTTGAGCCCGCTTGGATGATAGACGTGTCACCTTGGCAGAATTTCGATCGGATTTTGAACTTGACGGCCCGTTGTCGTCACGCGTCGTGGTCGCTGCTCAGTGTGCACATGCTGAAACGGTTCAAGTGGTGGTCCACTTATAAACGAGGGATTACGGCAATGGCGAGATAGCCTTTGTACGACATCTAGAAAGCTTTAACGACACATAAAAGATCTTATGCACCGGATGCTTTCAAAGTCGAACATCATGGTGGCTTCTCTAGATGATCTCGCTGACTTTGCAAGGCTCTGAGAAGAGTTGGAAAGTGCTCGTCAAAGTATGAACATCTGCGCTAAAGTAGATGGCTACTTGAAGGAGAATGTCAGTGTGGTTGAAAATTATGCCACAGGCGATGCTATTCGGTTCATGGTGTCAACGGACGGTAAGACCATTCCTGGTAAGAATCGAGGATTGGAATGGAGGACGAGGCAAATTGGAGGACATCTTAGTGATGCCACTGTGGTACAGCTCTCACAAGATATGTCAAGTTCAATGTTCAGGGCCCTCGGGGTGCTGGCTAATCCCCTCAAAGCAGCTCGGAGAGCGATGCCATTCCCGGAAACTGGCAGCGACATGGGCTTGGTTTTCGACTCCACGCAAGGCCTATCCCATATGGTGTTCCGCCGGTCTCAGACTCGGCGAAATCGATGCAGTAAAAGGGGACTTTCTTTAACAACTCAACAAAGTGCTCGGTGGAAGCATCTTTAAATCGTCGAAGGAGCCGATCCAAGCAGGGAGTCTTCCCTTGTTGGAGTCGGGAGACTAGGATATGATATCAGGAGCGGAATGTGATTCGTAATGAATCAACGCATCAATGAGTTGACCTATAAATCTCGGCCCCGCACTGTTAGATTACGAGGCATATTTCTCTTCTGTCGCTGTGAATTCGATAAGGAGGGACTAAAATACTAAACTTCTTTCGTCTGCGCTTCCACGTGTACTTCCTGGACGCGATTCTCTTGCGCCTCGTCATTGTTGTGATATGGTCTACTGTTCTCGATCTGCCAAGAAGGCCAGCCAGATCTTGTCTCTTGTTGTCGCAAAATGCAATGGGTTCTGCATCAGAAGCGAGTGGCTATTAATGATTGGAGATGCCGTCCGACGTCAGGATGACAAGGCTAAAGACTAGCACGACCGGTGCTGCATCATGTCGCGAGCCCCTAACGTTCTAAACGCAGAGGAGCCACAAAGAATGGGATCGTTATCCGGAGCACTTGAATATCTTGATCATTCATCGTCGAGAATTGGAACAAGACCAAACGGAGTTAACGCAGGTAGGGTCGGGCGCAGGCGCCTTGAGGAAGCCGAGCAGCGACCGTGTGGGCAGGATTGCCGAGGTTGAGTCCGCACTGGATCGACAGCAACTACAATTTTACTCTGGCAACCAGGAATACTCAAGCATGGCAGAATGCTGACTTGTAACACTAGACCTGCCTCAACTGCGACACTAAATGGAACAAAGACCATAGAAGTTCCCAGACAGGGCCATTTGGAGTCATTTGAATGATTCCCATGACCCCCTCCTCGATGACATTAAGCGTTGTTTTTGAATTGAGAGACATAATCTACTCCAGCTGTGTGTATGCAAGATTAATATGTAGGTGCTGTGCTGGAGGTGGGAAGGATGAAAGTCGCCTTCGAGCCTGCATTCCGAGATTTTGTTTGCAGTCCAAAACCCTTGCGGAATAGGACCTCGAAGCCAGTAAATATTAATTCATCAGGTAAAATCTAGGGTGTCATAATCCTGTCTTATTGAGACTTGACTAACTTGGTTAACAAGTTAGGCCATCGAGATAGCTGTGCTCTCTCTCTGACTCGAGTGGTTTGAGTTATCTTGTCGCTTTAGTGGCTTTGGAGTTAGAAGGAAACACCGAGTTGTGAAGTTGCCCTACTTAAGCTCGGAGAAGGACTATTATCCCATGAGCCGTCGGCATGTGACCTTTTTTTCTTGGCGTGACCCCAACTAAATTTAAAAACATCGATTTTGACAATACCACTTATTTAAATGTCTCCTACAGCATGGTTTCTATGTAGTTTTGCATGAAACTTGGTGTAGCAACCCGTATTGATGCAGAGATGCTTTTGGCAAAAAGAGCATCCAAATTGGGTGCGTTTTGACCGAATGGCGCGACTTTTCCGTAGAGCATTCCCATCGATTGGTGCTAGTGCATCCCTCCGCCTTTCCACCACTGTTACACTGCCACCAATGCAGTCACCGCCTTGAGTAATTGAATACGCGCAGTGCGCGCGTAGAGGCATCCTCACGATATGGTGTTTACTCGTAAAACGCGTCCTAGCAGGAGAAATTGGTGGTGACGGCGTAGGGTCCTTATATGTAAACATCTCACGGAACAACTCCTCACGGAACCAACGATGGGAATGATTCGATTTTATGACATCCTGCGGTTGCGCCGTCATCCAGATTAGGTACGAATTGATTAGGCAAACGTCCAAAAGCCAAAATGTAAGTGGACGCCACGTCCTAGTCTCCCCTCGTCGTTCGACCGTAAAATTAGACCGCAAATAATCCGTATTATCAACCAGATTGTGATTGTAATTATATGAATCAATGGCTTTTAGTATAGGGAGGTCTTTAGTAGGTTTACCGCCAAATTCTGCCGCGCCGACGGAGTTATTCGATGGTCTCTTGCGGCGTTTAATAATATAGTCCTTTTAATCCTTATATATAGTAAAGGCGGTCGAAATGCCTAGTACTTTAGCGTTATCCTGCCAAAGAAAGTATAGGTAATAATCAACGACCTCTGTAGAGCATGATCCGTAAGTGAATTGAGCGTTAGACTGTTTGGCGTCGAGAAATCGCTGTGGAAAACCCTCGCGATTTTTACGTGTTGTATCCATTACGCTAACACCGATTTTGAGTAATGAATGCGCGAGTTCCACTGTTAGGAACAGGTTATCTAGAAAGACCACGTATTTCCGCCCTGGTATATAGTCGATGAGTTCCTGACAAAGGTCCTGAGGCACCTGAAAGGTCACGGCATGTTGAATCCGTGGCATCCCTTCCATTTGATCAAACCAACGACCTTTTTTGGTGCCCTCAGGACCTGACACTTTGGAGTGCCAACGCCAGGACTAAATATAGCCTTTTTTGAGTGCCAAACACCAAATTTTATAGCCCTTTGGTATGGGTTTTGACGGCAAGTTAACCACGTGTTTTGAACGACCTGTAAAGGCGACCATTGCCTTATTAACCGCCACCTAATTTGACGGTTTGACAGCCATTTTGCAGTTATCACGTATTCGACTCGCTAGAGGCTCAATTGGAGACCACTAATCCTTGCGGTTATTGCGTAGCGTAGCGCCAAAGGTAATGAATCGATGAATTTAATCCCAGCGAGTTTCTGACATCCAGCGACCTAAATGGTGCGTAAATTCGCCGAAAGAACGATTCCAGTAGGCCTCTCGGTTCGATTCTATATGATTTGCTATATAAAACAGCCCTCCAAGCCAAGTAATAAGTTCTGTAGGCGAAAGAGGAGACCATAGTCGAGGATTTTTAGTAGGTTTTCGCTGAGTAATAACTTCCTCGGCATATATATTCGTCGCCTCACAAATCTCCACGAGGCTTCTCATACCACCTAAAAATCGTAGGAATAGGTGCAATGGATCACGCTCTATCCAATGAGGTATAAATGGACCCTCATCGAGGAGTATTGGTGGAGTAAATGACGCCGGCGGTTCACGTGCTAATTCATGAATAATTGGTGGAGCATTTGGACTTGCGGCGCGTTTTGGTGGTACAACTACCTCTTTTTTTGCGGGTTTTTTTATATGAGGATAACGAGCGATGGATTCTCGTTCCTCCCATGGTATTTTTATAGTAGGAATCCTACCAAAACGCGTTGGTTGAGCCATCTTTGAAGTATTTGTTGACATTACTTTACAGGACGCGATTTAGTTAGGGTCACGCCAAGAAAAAAAGGTCACATGCCGATGGCTCATGGGATAATAAATATTTGAAACTTCGATTTGATGTAGGAAAATACCCAATCCGATGAAATACGTACGGATTCATCGAAAGAAATGCTAGATGTCGTTCGTAAGTGGCCTACACGCTTCTTGCCCTCCACACCCACAGTGGCTTACCAT
>NW_027042526.1:0-86718 GCF_035927105.1 Exophiala bonariae | reverse complement strand
GCAGGATAGGCACTAACACTCTCTCAGTCTAGTATGGAGCTAACGAAAATTACCCTGGAGGAGTGTAGAGATGTGCGGATGCTACAAGTAGGTACTACACGGTATCTCGTATAGACTAAACCATACCTAGTATTGTTTGGATAATCCTAGAAACTTTTCCAACCTCTCTGCTCTCCCATCGCCTTTTCGTGCTCTTTGCGAAGCAAAAGAAGGTCCAAAGTCATGTCGACGCCAGGGGCCGTGGCAGGTCTCGAGACTTTCGACTCGCTCAACATCGACTATGAGAAAGCTTACCACAACAACCCATACAAGATAGCGTGCATCAAGAAAGCCATCACTCTCATCAAACCAGGATCACGTGTTTTAGATGTCGGCTGCGGGACAGGGGTTCCTGTCTCTGACACTTTATCCAAAGCTGGTTTGGACGTGGTTGGATTCGACATCTCACCAAAGATGGTAGACCTTGCCCAGAGCAGGGTTGCAGGAACATTCACGGTCTCAGACATGCTGCGGTATCAGCCAGGAGGGACATTTGCTGGAGTCTTCATCATCTTTGCAACCTTGCAGCTTTCATACGCCGATTTCCATACGGCGGTCTATAAATTTGCAAACGTCCTGGATCCTGGAGGGATCCTCGCTCTGGGGCAGATGCCTGGCGACAATTATGTGAAGGACGAATCGCACTGGGATAGTACCAGGACCTACGTTGAGGACTACGATGCACCATTCATGGGAGAGCCACTGCCTACCTTCATGTTGAGTGCGCAAGGGCAGAGAGATTTCCTGACTTCCATGGGCTTAGAGATTATCAGTGAAACAATAGATGCTTTCCAGCCCGACAATCCGAAGTGTGATCCTGAAGACCAGCAGTATATCATTGCGAGGCGACCAACTGCCGAGTCACTAGCACTCCCCAGACCACTTCCTAAAGATGCGACCACAGGGGTCTGAAGTGCCTAGTAATGCTACAGCACACGGACTAGGGACAGAATCAGAGAACAATCCTCGGACATAGGATGGAGCTTGCACACGAGGAAAGATAGCCCCGCTGCTAACTATGTCTATTCGAGGTGTCAGAGTCCGGCACTTGGTATGTTACATGTGTCAATCTTTGTACGCTGCTTCTTGAGGAAAAATCGAAGAAAAATCGTCAGCATGCTCGCCAGTCAAGCGCCTCACTCCGAACCCCCTTCTTGTTCACGAGGAGTGCCACCTTCCCAAGCAAGTTAGACCTTGTAACGAAAGCAGACTCATACCGTAAATGAGCAAGTAGTTCTTAAGCGAGTCGTATAATAAGAATGCTAATCCACGGTGGGTATCCACGTTTGAGAGCCCCTTTTCATTCTCTGTCAATCTCACTTATGATTTGGTGTATAGTATCGAGTGCTTTACACTTACCTCTAATATCAAGGTATTCTGCTTAGGCTTTGACTTGACAAAATCCGCCTTGGTGCTTGTATCCAAGGGTAAAGTGCAGTGCCCGAGAAATAGAATAACAGAACTTGGAATTTTGGTCTTAGATGGGAAAAACAAGAAGACACGTCTTGCTTACTGTAACACTATGAACAAATTGAACTACTTCCCTCAATTTCTGCCCGTCAACAAGCGCAGAATGCACACAATAATTGGTATTTGATCGTAAATCTGGATCCGTATGCTCAATTTCTCTTAACCCCCCAAAGCTGTTCTCCATCTCCACGGACCGTTACAGATCTGTGACAATTTTGAATAGATGCATGAATGGTCTGAACAAAAGAAAATTGGAATGACGAGGTAGGAAAATTTTGAATGGTAAATTTCCGCAGCAGTATGAGACAGGTGATCGAATAATGGTAGCATCAACGTTTCAGGAAATCAAGGCGTTGTGGCTGTGATCATTCGCACCTGATGCTGGCAGTCCATCAACATCTCAATGCCCTCAGACCAGCCGCGGTCACGAACGATGTCGATGACCTTCTTCCCGGATTCAGGGTCAATGGTGTCCAAATCGATACCGTTGCCCTTGTCAATCAGCAACCGCAAAAGGTCGGGGCTGCCCTTCTCAATAGCTTGCATGACCGCGTTCCAGCCACGATACATCAAGTTGACGTCTGCACCGGCCTCAAGAAGCAGCCGGATCATCTCGGTGTCGTTGTTGACGAATTGCCGGATTGCTTTGACCAGCGGCAGATGCTCGCCGGGCTCATTTACATCGGCGCCTGCCTCGTTGAGGAGGAAAAGGACGATGGTTTTGTGATTCTCGCGCACCGCTGAGGTCAAGGGGGAAAAGACACCTCCGGATTTGTCCTCGACGTTGATACCGGCTTTGACCAGGAGCTTAACACTGTCAAGCTGTCCGGCTCGCACGGCCAGCTCCATGATGCCTCGTGTCACACGGCTTGGGTCTGGCAACTTCCGAAGTAGGCACCTCAAGATCGCCGGTCGTCCCACCGCCATGCACAGCGGCCAGTCTTCTCCTCTCAAGGTCACGTCCGCTCCATGTTTGAGGAGAATCTCCACGGATCGTAAACGGTTGTCACGAATCGCCGTCGTCAGGGGCGACTGGCCATGGGAATTGAGTGTGTTGACGTTGACTCCTTTCTCGATGAGATATACCAAAGCATCCACGTCGTTGTGTGCAACTGCCATCTCGATGATGCCGGGCGGATCATTGAGATTCGCGCCTCTACCGACAATCGGTGGAAGAAGATGGAATCTTCCGTGGGTAATGCATTTCCAGGCTGGGTATTCTGAGGCTGGGAGGTTGGGATCCGCATTGTGGTCCAAGAGAAGGTTCACAATATCTACTCTATTGTCACGTATCGCCGAGCATAGAGGTGTATAAAGCCCATCTTTTCTCTGATCTGGGCTTGCTCCAGCTGCAAGGAGGATTTGGATGGATTCAATGTTATTGATACTCGCGGCAAGCTCCATGATTCCAATTGCCATTTGTTGTTTAGCGCCGCGTAGAAGCAATAATTTCAGAGCTGGCGGGTAATATGTGGCTTGCCATAGGGGATGCTTGGGACCCGCAAGATTTGGTGATGCACCACTGTTGAGGAGGGCAGTGACAATGTCGATGCGTCGCGACATGATTGCTTCGATCAGGGGGGTCTTTCCATCAGCTGTCTTAGCACTGGTTAATGCACCCGCTTCGAGAATTGCATTAATAATCGCAATATCAACACCGCCCCGAATGCAAGCAATGAATGCAGTATCTCCATCCGTGAATAGGGTATTAACATCACTTCCGTGGCTCAACAAAAGTTCGACAATAGCCTTCTGTCCATTCTTCGCTGCCAACACAAGCGGAGACAGTCGAGCGGATGTCGCACCAAAATCTGGAAGTGCACCATGCTCCAGGAGAATCCGGGTAACATCGACTGATAAAGTTGCTGTGGCCAGCAGGATGATCGAGAATCCGTTCGGATCTGTGTGGTTGGCGTTCGCTCCATGAGACAAGAGGAGTTGTGTGCACTGGACATCTTCCTGCTGCACTGCCTGAGAGAGAAGATTCAATTGGTCTAGATCTTCACTCAGACCACCCTTTTCCAGTGCACACTTCAGGGTCTTGTGGTCTCTCCGACGAACCGCTGAGACAAGGTCGATTCCACGTGGCGAAGAAGGTGGCCGTAACTCGGTGACGATACTAGAACTGATTATAGGCTGAGCCGGTAATAGCTTGGGCTTTTCTGCTGTGAGTATCGACCTGCTCTCCTCCAGTGTTGTGCGTCGCGAGAAATCTTCTCGGTTACCATGATCGTTCACCTGGAGGACACCTAGACGATCCTGCGTAGCTGAATCCTCTCCATCTATGGAAAGCATTCTTTGTCGTTCACTCGCTGGCTGTCGCCGGATTGAACCGACTACCGATGAGTCATGGATACTATGGTCAGAGTGATGTAGGTTGGGCATGAATCGATCATCTGGTGGAATTCGTTGCGTTACTGGAGTCAACGATACATCGATCAGAGTCGGCTTGAGATTCTTGGGACCAAGACCGAGCGAGAGTTTCTCACTGAGCACCGTGGTAGAAGCACCGTCCTGCAAACTTTCGCTCAAGGCGAGCCAGCCGAATCTGATAGCATCGCAATCCTGGGCAAGGCACCTGCTCAATCTGGCGATTTCACCTTCAAACGACGACGTGCTGGAGGCACTGAACATCTTTCGCAAACCACTCTTCTTGCCATGCATAACCAACTTGATAAGAGTGAGATCCGATGAGATCAGATGCTGGGCAGTCCGATCCATACGAGATACAAGTTCCTCTACAACCTGGCGTGGTAGCTTGCCATCGTAGTCTGTCTCCCCAGATACTCCATCCTGAATTTCTCTTACAATCTTCCGCAACCGCAGAAACACGTCAACAAAACTTGCAAATGATGAGTTCTTGTGTAGGTTTTCCCCATTATATTCTGTCAAGTGTGCTGAGGTACTGTTGGCAAGATTCAGTATCCGCAGGCATGCATCCACCAGGATGGCCTCTGGGCCGAGTAGTTGCATGGCCTGCCTGAGGTCTTCTCTGTCTGTTGAGGTTGTGAATGAAAGAAAAGACAAGGCAAGATGGTACTGTGATGACGAAAAGCAGTATTGCTCAAGAGAACCTGATCACAGAACCTTGTGCACCAGAAACGACAGACCAGTGGCACAGACAAGAGGATGAAGAGACTGAGGGCGTGCACAACTGGCGTTCATCAGTGTTTCTATCTCTCACGATGATCTGCTCGCCATATTCTTTTGTTCCTGGGGTTCAAAATGACTGACAGCTAACAACTCCCTCAACAGTAGAATCCTTCCCCACCATGAAAGTCTAGTCCCCTCTAGACGCCGCCTTCCAACAGGGGTATGAGGTATCTAGTGATCGAGGCTGCGCGGAAGACACTGCAACTATCTCGAGCTTGATGCCGCAAGCTCCACATTTGTGTTCACGTTCTCCCCAATGGTTGTAATCCACATGAGGAGCAGCTTGATGATTGGACAATTGAACACTCCCCTGCTTTCCGAATTTCATTAGCGCAAGAACTTTTGATACACGTGTGCCACATGTGGCGAACCACAGAAGCCAACGGGCCGAGGAAATATATACTCCGTTTTGCAGGGTTCGTATGAACTGTATGCACTCTGGGAGGCTCGTGTGACCAGGGTTGGATTCACAAAGTTCATGGACGTTTTGGCGAGGTTGGAGACGTTAACGTTCACTTTGCTAGTTCTGAGATCTGTGTATCAATTGCAATCTCCAGCAATCATACCTCCAATGTGTTCCCTTTCTGGACCGCAATATCATGATCCCAAAAACCACAGCACGGAGTTCAAAATACCCAGATGGAGGTGAGAAACGGAGTGGAATTTCTGCCAGCGGTAGGTTGATGGTCGATAGTGTTGAATTTTCCTTCCAGTCTTCTCTCCTCTGCGCTATTTGATGCTGGCTATTAGCTGACAGCACTAGGGATGTCAGAGAACCAGGCTGTAGCTTGTACGAGGTAGATGTCCCTCAAGCATCATGACCAATGACGGGCAATTCTTGCCACGTTTTGAGTTCGAGACATGTCAAGCGGAACTCGGATGGTGGAAGCTAGAAGTGACATCTCGACCAGGAGTTTCGCAAGTGCGACCCATGACAAAAGGCTTTCCCCCAGAACATCGTGACAGGATTAGATCCTCGTGATCTGGAGTGACACGATAGTGATGAGCCATCATCCTTGCCCCACCTGGATGTCCAAGTTTTCCTTTGATGTAGGGAGCTGGTATGACGAGGATGGAGGATCTGTGGCTAGTGGTCATCATGGCACGGAACAGGATGCTGCTCCCGGAATTCTGGTTTGCTTCCGAGATAGTGTTCCAGAGTGATCGATTTCAGGGTAGAGACGAAGGAAGCGTGACAGAGCTATTGGCACTAAGCTCCCCGTTGTGAGTCAAGTTGATCTCGCCTACAGACCAGTTCGACCAAGCACGAGAGCCTCTGGCGAATGTCATCACAGAGGATACATACTGTGCATGGCTGGGGCGAGAGAGGCATTAAGGTATTCCGTAGCCAAAGTTGTACGAGGTACTATTTGTGCATATCCAGCCACCAACTGTCATTTCATATCATGAACCCTAAGTTAGTCTGTGGATTACTAGACTTCAACGGTGGTGGGGGCAGTTTTTCATCTCCACAAACTCGAACACCGCCTGTTGGGGGGCGAGATGGTGGCGAACCTGGTATCTGGCTGTCCAGGCGTTGAGATCGCCTCCAGGAAAGCACCGTTGTTAAGCTTGTGCATCGGTTTCCTCGTAATGATCGGCCTTTAGCCTCGTTGAGTGGATGGAACCCGTTGGTTCGTGATTTACTCGTAAGCTAATTTAGTGCAGCCCATTCAGTCGAGGCGAAAAAACGCAGCGCCCCTTGGCCTGCCCTCCCTTGCTCAGTGACCTTCTTGTCTCGGAGCCGAGATGTGTGAGCTCAAACAAAAGCAAGGAAGCTGAGCGGTTTTCAGAGCACATGGTGAAAAACTCCAAGGATATCCGGATGTCAGATTTTTCATGTCCACAGGGTGTCCGTACTCCATACGGATCAGTCACATCAGAGCAAGAAATTCTGACACCCGTCGAAGCGCAACGGTTGACATGCATCAGAAAGAGAGGTCCAACCAAGGTACCTGACTAGTGATAAGTGGAACTTCATGCCGCTTCCGCGTGCCTGGCAGCGGCAGGGACATCCGACAGGACGCATGATAACTTCGGAGCCAACGCTCACCCCCACTTTCCTCCCTGGTTAATTTTTCACGGCCAAAACTTGACATTTGAAGATAAAGACCGATGAAAGACCTTAATTCTCTTCGTTGGGCTGATACCGGTTGTTCCGAGGGCTGAGTAATTCTGTGCTCGAGATGGGTCCCTCAGTTTTTCCCGTCGAAGTTCTTTGTGGGTAACAATTTGGGCGAGAGGAAAAAGGACTAGGCACCATCCGGCGAAGGGCCGTGGCGCCCAACACTGACGGCTTTAGTAGCGTTGAAGGTGCCTCTTGATGTCCCATATCATTTTGATATCACGCATGTGGAGCAGTGAACATGACCTGTGGAGAACACATGTTACAGAGAGCGAGGGAGGGCGAGGGGCACCAACCTTGATTGAGTGATGTCTCAAGCCCCATCATGTAAAGGTTTAAGCGAACCTCATTCCGGTAAGTCGTTTGCAGGGGTGATAACTGGTATCGATGTTCATTCAGATGAGGCGTGCATTACCCAGATATTGTGGCTACACAAATCTGATATCATAAAACTGCGAAGTCACCGACTATCTCATAAGATCCACATCGATGTACTAGTCTGAGAGGATTTCCTTACGACAACGTTAATCAAAGGCACGCCGACGACAAGGATCATCAAGCCTTCCGGTTGAAAACTTCGGATACATCAAACTCAGTTCGGATCGCCACTCATAGAGCCACCACCCTAACAGTGCTTGCAACCTAACTCAACCACTGCACGAGGGAGATCACGATGATCACACTCGTACCTGCAGCTAATCTCATCCGAAGTCGTCCTCCAGAACATTTGAGAAGGTTGGTTGGCCATGCTTGGAACGTCTCCTCCTTGGAGGGTCGGGCCTAAAAGCCCATTTTGTCCGACCTTTTTCGTTCCGCTGGACATTTCTAATGCTCTGCCCGAGTACGCTGCGAATCTATGAGGGGTCAGAAACACCAGGTAAAAGCGATTGACGGAAGCAAATTACGGTACAGTAAACGAGTCTATGGCACCTCTTCGGAGATATGTGCTTTCCCAGCTTTCGTCGTCATTCGTTTGTCTGCAGGCCCTTCTGAAAAACCTCATTACTATGGGCAACTGGTATATCCAAGATGCGTAGCCTGATACACTAATAATACACTCGTCCTCAGTCGGAGTCTATCTACATCACCCAAAAAGCAGAACCAGCCAGCACCAACGATAGTCCCATCAGTGCTCTGTGGACTCCGCTGCTTGCATCGAGCATACCTGCGCCATTGCCAGTGTTGGCTGGAGCACCTGCAGAAGTGGTGGAAGATCCGGAGGCACTCGAACCTTGCGTTTGTGTGCCTGCTGGACCTGATGTGCCAGTGCTGGCAGAGCTAGAACCAGTGGTGGTCGCAGACCCGGTTGGGGCAGCGGAATCAGTAGCAGAACTGCTACTGCTACTGCCGCCCGAGTCGACCTCCTTGTTCTCCACCTGGAACCAGACCGCACTTATGGGCTCCCCCAAGTTCGCTGCTTCGGCGAAACCTGCCATATCAAACCCAATTCGGGCGCTGGCATCAGCGGGAGGGTCGATCGAGGAAAATTGAGTAGGGACAGTAAACCCTTCTGGCTGCAAGTACAACAAGATGTTATATCGGTGGGGGCCATCACCAGCGGGCGGCGTGGGTGGAATGTAAGTTGCACCAACGGCAGTTGTCGCATTTTCAGCTTGTGCGTCAAATGACAGCACTTCTGATGAGCCGAAGAGATTGGGCTGGAAATAGTGCAATAGCTGGACTCTCGGTTGGCCTGCAGTTGCCTCGACGTCTTGATCCACCATAAAAAGTATGTAAGTCGATTGTCTGGTGGCAGTAGCTTGCCCTAAAGCGACAGGTGTTTCAAGGATATCTATCTCAAACATTAACCAAAGCCGGCCAAATAACGATTCGATGGATTAACCCATACCTTCTCGATTTAACGTGACACCAGCAGGCTCGACACTGATTGAGGTGTTCTGGAAGTCTACCACCAATAATTGACTGACTTGAACAGGAAAATCGGGTGCTGTCTGGGCGTTGACAACGGCCGCCAGGGCGGGAAGTAGAAGAGTGCGTGAATACTTCATGTTGTTCAAAAAGGGGAGGCTGTCCAGCAGACCGTTGAGAAGTGAAGCGAGGGACGAGATGTAAATGTTGCGATTGACGAAGAATTACAGCCTAGACGACATTCCCAAATTCCTCAAGAAACAAGCAGTTCTCATTATTATATAAAAGTTTTTACATTCGGAGCCAAGCGTCCGTTGACCCTTTGAGGGGCGAAGTCAAGGTGGATGTGGTCCGCCCGACCTGGAGAAACTCGTACTCGTAAGCGCACAAACAAAATTGGGTGAGGAAAGCGACCATCACCATGGGCCACAGTCGTGAAAAGGCTTGTCAAGAGCGAGAGGGAAACAGTTCTGGTTTGCCATCACGTTCCGCGATGTCTCAGGAAGGGAAATGAGGTTAGTCTTGCTTGACAAGGCTATGCCAGGGGTCGATGGTTATTCCTGCCAAGACTTGGCCTGATGTGTGCTTCAAGTTCCCTGTCTAACATTATTTTCAGAAGTCATGCAATGTACCGAGTACTGAGTATGCATATGACAGTCACTGCTACTTCAGCAATGATTGACCAGCAAATTTTCCACGATCGACTCCTTTTAGCAACTGAGGAAAGACGTTGCGAGTTGGGTCTGGCCGACAAATGGCACTAGCGGACGTTCTAAAACGGGAGGTCGTTTCAGATCTGGATCAAGAGACAACTAGATTGCTTCAGCTTCACAACTTGAAACTGAATCAATAATCGTGCTCTCGGAGATTCCGTCGAGTATGCGATTCGGGACGACATATTTAGCAATGATGGCGAGCTCATCTGCGGCCTGGCTCACGGGCATTGGGCAGAAACACTGGACACTGTAGGTTCACTGCAGGTTCCCTGTCACTGTGTGAAGGCGGAAGGCAATTTTAAGTAGACTATTTGCCCAGCTCGGAGACAATTTGAGGCAGTCTTGAACGTTGGCCACGTTCATGAAATCTCTTGCAATGAGATATGAGAATATATCAAGAACAGCTTGACATGAGATGATGAACATTGAGGCGAACGACGAGGCCAAATTTAGGTTGGCACAAAACTACTCTAATCACGTGGCGCTTAACCATAATGAGACAGTCATTCCAATCCTCTCTAAAATTGGATGCATTTAGCCTCTTGATTTGACCACCGAGGCTATTTCCTGATCTGACCATGATCAAATCCAGGGACATCCGGCGCGACATCAGCTGGCATAGATCGATGTAGTCCCTTCGGAAATCTGCACATGACACAAGACTATGCCATTGTCGTTCTGAGTTGAGGTGTTTTGATCCTGGTTGCAATTACAGGAGGAGCCTTGGGCCAAATCGCTGAGACGAACAAAATGAAGGAAGAATTCATCGAGTTCGATCCCTCAATAACGGACAAGCGAACATTCTATTCCACGTTTCTATCCAACTACAACCCTCCGGTTCAAGCAATCAATCATTTTGCATCGATACCATGGACCAATAAGTGGTTAAGCAATCCAGCATATAAAATCATCCCATTTTGGTCCAGGCATGTCAAGACAAGTGGAGAGGACACGTTCTTCGGCAACACGATCAACACGACCGAAACCGTTCCACACTTCATCATGATTCAGCTAAAGGACTTTATCACACCAGAACCTAGTGATGCATCATCGGGTACCAAATTAGCTTCCGACGCCAACGCGCACAACAACAATCCACCCATCAATCGCGGACCTGCCGAACTAATATTTCTACTGCAATTCGGCGAACGGGGAGTGGACGGCCACCCTGGCGTCATCCATGGTGGCGTCATCTGCGCACTACTCGACGAGACAATGAGTGCGGTTATCTCACAGCATCTAGATAATGCGACGCCAAAACCTCGGGGCCAGATTTTCACCGCCAATCTGAACACGAGTTTCCGTGCCCCGGTCACAACTCCAGCTGCGGTCATACTCAAGTGCTGGCTTGTCAGGAGAGATAAACGTAAGTGGTTGACTAAAGGCCAGATCGAGGACGAAAGCGGCAGGGTGCTTGCCGAGGCGAATGCGATATGGGTTCTCGTGCCGGAGAATAAAATCTGAGATGGAGAAGTAGATGTTTGATTGACGGAAGAGATTTTAGGTTAAATATCAGCAATAAAGAGTTGGGGGACGATATTTCACATACATGGACTAGACATCAATCGCAGATATGCACTACTTTGAAGAGTGGCAGATGAGCCATTTGATTCTCCTCCAAAGTCAGGAGCATTTACAAAGTAATCATTTGGCATACAACCAAGTCCTTTGTCCAACCTCTGGAATTCATAAAAAGCCACTATATCGTTAGTATTATCAATACAGTCCCAAGAGGTATCATTTCGCAGACAGCGCAGAATATCCATGGCAGCATACTTGACAGCCATTTCACGTGATGAGGCTGATGCCCCCTGGCTCGCTGCAGATTGCTTGTGAACTTCGAGTATGGATTAAGGGGTGATGGAGAGAAACCAAGTCTTTCGATTATATGACGACACGTGGCAACGCAGGCCCATACAAATACACCATCCCCGAAAGACGGAACGTCCGAGAGAAGGTCCGGGGCACAAAAGATGCCGGCCTGACACGAGGCGGATGTAGGTCCGGCTACATCAGTCCCTTCAAAAATCTCTCGTCTCGGAAGCGGTATATTGTCTATGATTTCGCCCACTTATAGCTACTCATCTAGTAGCATATGAAGGTGAAACCTTGAGTTGAGGTTATGGTGCATACTATTCGATAAATCCATTTGACACCAACGCGCAGTAGTAGATAATCTTGCAGACTTTACACCCAACATGCCTGGATTTACGAGCACTAGTGAGAAGACTGCAGTCGGACCTCACCTGAGACTTCGCATCGTCATATGCGGTGCTGGACTGGGAGGGCTAGGAGCAGCCATAGGGCTCGCCAGGAAAGGACACGAGGTGGTGGTACTGGAAGGTGCATCCCAACTATCAGAGGTTGGAGCCGGCATCCAAATTCCACCGAACAGTATGCGTGTCCTAGATGCCTATGGACTGAGTAAAAGACTGCAGCAATGGGTTGAAAGGCCGAGAAACATTGCGTTGAGAAGATATGCGACTGGACAAATTCTGGGTGTGACACCACTTCACCCGCGACTTACCGAGACATACGGATTTCCGTACCTGCTCATTCACAGAGCCGATTATCAGCGAATACTTCACGAAGAAGCAAAGTCCCTGGGCGTCGAGGTACAAATGTCGACCCGTGTCGTTTCTGTCAACACCGAGGTGCCTCTTGTTACAACTGAAACCGGACAGGAATTCGCCGCGGATGTCATTGTTGGGGCGGATGGCATAAGATCGAGAGTTCGGGAGTCTGTCATTCCAGATCAAGTGATAGAACCCAGCAGTTCCTCAAATTGCGCATTTCGAGCGACCGTGACGAGCGATGATATGCTCTCAGATCCTGAGGTGGCCCACCTTATGTCAGATGTCAATGCGAACAGCTGGATAGGCCATAGGAGGCATGTCATGGCTTATCCTATCCGACAAGGCGCCATGTATAATCTCGTCATGTCACATCCCGGCCAGGCGGCCCCTGGGAAATGGAATGAACCTGGTAATCTCGACGAAATGAAAGCAACATATGACGATTTTGACCCTGTTCTTAAAAGGGTGCTGGGCAAGGTCAAGGGCTGTCTGAAATGGAAACTGGCCGATTTACCGCCTCTGACAAACTGGGTCAGCAAATCTGGCCGAGTAGTGCTGATTGGCGATGCTGCTCATGCCATGGTACCCTACC
This sequence comes from Exophiala bonariae, assembly GCF_035927105.1. Taxonomy (NCBI): domain Eukaryota; kingdom Fungi; phylum Ascomycota; class Eurotiomycetes; order Chaetothyriales; family Herpotrichiellaceae; genus Exophiala; species Exophiala bonariae. The sequence continues at coordinate 74,178 of NW_027042526.1, read as the reverse complement.
TGGCACAAGGAGCAAGCATGGCCATCGAGGACGGTGCAGCACTTGCAGAATGCCTGAGTCGTGTTCAATCTCAGGACCAGATCTCACAGTACCTCGGTTTATTCGAGACGGTCAGGAAATCTCGATGTGAGCGCATTCAAGAATGTTCGAGACTCAATGGAGAGCGTTGGCACATGCCAGATGGTCCTGAGCAGGAAGCGAGAGACAGAGCACTGGGAAAGGACCACATGTCGGAAGAGGCTACAGCAACAAACGGAGAGGACTCCCATCCAAATCTGTGGTCAGACAAGGGCTTCCAACCATGGTTATTTGGCTACGATGTGTTCACGGAGACGTCTCAAGCCCTCGATAGGGCTGAGCAGAGCAAGTTTGGACAGTGAAGGTCAGACGACGGTGTTTTGCAAATTAAATTCTCCATGGGTGCATGTGCTTGGTATATCATAACCTCAGATTGTAGCAAGGCGTACTCTCATCAGGAGCGTATGCGCTGACCTCGAGCATGGCATAAGTTTCGGATCAAATCCCTCGTCGGCCTGGTTTTCGTGCTCTTGCCCGGCCACGACCGACCTAACTAACTAACGCCAAGCACCACTTCGTGGGAACAACCACTTTGTGGGACGCGTTTCACAACACCACGTTTTATCCACTTTATGAAACTTTGACATCTATTTACGTAACAACCACTCAATCAAATCACTCGCTCTCAATGGATCCTGCAACTAGAGCTGTCGCTCTTTATGAGAGTGGAAAATGCAAGTCGCTTTATATCGCCGCTAAAGCGATAGGCGCGTCAAGAAGTTTAGTGTACCGACGATTTAATGGAATGCCTCCACGGAATGAATCTACTTATGAGTACGCTAGGCTCACTCAATTATAAGAAAGGGTTCTCGTTTAATATATTCTAGACCTATAGGCGCAATACTAGCCACTAAATATTACTAAAATTAATTAAATAGTCGAGGTATTAGCGTGTTAAAGAGAGCCCTCTATATCATTTAGTGTTAATTGGGTAGAGCGATTTTTAAAACGCTATGAATCACTCAAAACTAGACGGAATCGCTTATTTAAAAAGGCTAGGATAGTCGCCTTAATCTCGCAAATACTCTAAGGGTAGTATATTTACGTAAATGAGGTAATTTTGCGATATAATGTTAAGTGCTAGGACATTTACAATATGAATGAGATTAGCTATTAAATAAGCTATTTATAAAAGGAGTAAGTAGTTTATTCTCGCTCTTTAGGCGCGCTACTATTAATGGCTAGTAGCTCTATAGGATAGGTCTCTATTCTAGAGTATATATCTACTATTAGCGACACGTTAAATCTACTTATTATTCATCGCGATACGACATTTAATAAACCACTCGATGTGTAATTTCCTAATACTATTGAGGCACTAAACTAGTGGTACGACTTTATAATAAAGGGGTAAACTAATAATGAGTATATAATCGAGTAGTTACGAGAGATATTTTTACTAGAGACTCGTCGTTGTCGACCTAAGGAGAATCGCTTATATTGGCGAGTTCTTATTATTGATGAATATCCAATATACGTAATAGGCGATTTCCTTTATAAATGCCTAATAAATTAAGTGGTAGTAGTGTATTTACTCCCTTATACCTTACACCTTTATTAATCTTGCGATCTCGATCCATTTAGTTAACTTAAGGCCTATTACTTATAGCATTTATGGAGCTATATCGCTATAGAATTTACGTAAGTTACGAGAGCGTAGTTTAACGCTCTTTACTATAAGGTACGAGAGAATGCGATGACGAGCAAGTTTATTACTATAGGTTAGCGGAGGACTAGCTTATAGCCATATAACCCTACTAGAGTGCTTTAAAGTCGTGAAATGCGCAATTATAGGCAGGTATCATCTCAATTAATGCCTCCTCCTACTGTTACTCAATACACGCCAACCGAGAGGTATGAAGTTATAGTAATTAGCGAGACTTTAATAGCTAAAACTACTCGCTTAGGTAAGGTTTTAGTGCGTTAAATACTAAAGGCCTATAAAAAGGAGAACTTCGTCTATCGTGTATTAGCTATAGAGCTCAAAATAGCTCGTAAAAGGACCCTAGATAAGGAGGAGATATCTATAGTTAAGAGACTTAAAAAATAGGATAAGAAAAGGTCCTGGGTAGTAAAAGAGGTCATGATTGAGCGTGGTATTACTACCGATGAGGCGAATATCATTCTGGTCGCACAACCCGATCGATCATTAATCTATCATGTGGAATGAGGGCTTAATTACTAGTAGAATGCCTATCTAATTCATCAAATCGGCATCATTTAGTTTGCGTTGACAGGACTTGATTAAATGGCTAATTAATACATTTGCGGCACATGATAAACGCGTCCCACAAAGTGGTTGTTCCCACGAAGTGGTGCTTGGCGTTAGTCAATCAGAACGCTTTCCGGAGAGTGGCCCGTAAGCAAGAATCTACCCCCTTACAATCTAGGTGGATTAGCTAAGAACCCTCTGCTCGGAAGGCCTTCCGAAAGACGACCACGCCACCTCCCCCGCACTCAACTGTCACTCAAGTCCGAGTCGGATGTCGCACCGAACACCAAAAACGAATTTTGTTCAAGAGATCAGTTCACAGAACATCTCCTAACACTTTGTGTATACCCAGTCATAACAGGCATTGATTTGAACTATTCAAAGAAAAAAATTTATCCTAGTCTTATAAAGTCATGTCGTGGGAAAGACTCATACGGTTCCAGGACGAGTCAGGCCAGCAGAGCTTTGGCGAGCCTGTTATCAAAGATGCCGATGAATTGGAATCGTTATTAGCGAAGGGAGAGCTGTTCGCAAACGTGTTCAAAGGCAGCGATCCGTTCAGCCTGGAAGCCACGGGCCAGAAGACAAAGGTTGTGAAGCTGCTGGGGATCTTAAACCCAACAGATGTCCCCATCGTTAAATGCGTGGGTTTGAATTATATGAAGCACAGTGAGTTCCATGTCCACTGAGAGGTGCCGAGTGAGCAGCCTTGGGCACCAGGCTGATCAAGTAAATAGTCCAGGAAGCAGGTCGAAAACCACCGCCATACCCATCGATTTTCATCAAGTCCAGAACTTCCATCGCCTCCCACGATGAAGATATCCCGATCCCGAAATTGGCACAAGACGACCAGTGCGATTACGAAGGAGAACTCAGCATTGTGATCGGCAAGACAGGCAAGAACATTGCGAAAGCTGATGTCCTCAGCCACATCGCCGGCTATGTCACTTCGAACGACGTTTCGGCCCGCAAATGGCAACGAGACCCAGCATATGCGGGCGGGGTGCCTCAATTCTGCTTCAGCAAAGGGTTCGACAAGTACGCTCCAGTTGGCCCGATGCTCGTGTCTCCTAAAGTGGTCGGAAGCGCGAGTGGCCTGCGTCTGCAGACGTTTGTCAACGGTGAGAGCCGACAGGATACCCGTACCGATGATTTGATCTTCAATGTGGAGGAGATCATTTCATTTATCAGCCAGGGCTCGACTCTGGAGAAAGGAACAGTGATCATGACGGGTACGCCTTCTGGTGTCGCCATGGGCATGTCCCCTCCGCAATATTTGAAGGATGGGGATGTGGTCGAGGTCAAGATCGAGCATCTTGGGAGTGTAAAGAACAAGATGGTGTTCGAGTAGTTGTGGGGTCACAGTTGGGCTGGCATATTCTAGAGGATGTAGAGATGGTCAGGAAGAATAGACTCCAATCGAATTGGACAAGTGGGAGTTTCAATGTGAAAAGCAACATGTCACTTCGCTTGTCAGAAGAAATGTTTAGGCACAACATCTATGTTGTAATTATTCAAAACACTCGCTGCTATTCACCATCAAAACCCAGGCATCGTGGCGAAACACTTAAGACCCTCCCGACTTTCCTGTGTCTTGTCGCGACTGGCGAAGAAGACCACCTGAGGGGGGAAGAGTTGCAACCTATCCCACTGCCATTAGTCCACCTCAGTCTTCTGAACTGAGCGAGACACCACACTTACCCGTCATCTATCAGGGACGTCCGTATCATGTAATGCGTGCCACCGTGCCTCATCGGGATAGTCCATAGCGTACAGCCACAGTCACCACAGAAGACTTTGTGTTTATCGGACCCGCTGGTCGTGTCCTTCAGGATGTAGGTCTTCATCGCAGTCTTGGAGTCCTTCACTTGAACTTGGTCGAATTTGAATTTCGCTACCTAGTTATGCTCCTACTGTTAGACATGCACTGGTACCATTTGAAATGGCGGAGGTGCAGGGATCGTGACAGATGCGCACATATTGATACGAGGCTCCAGCATTCTTAGCACAGTGAGTACAGAAGCATTGGAGGACATTCTCTGGCTGGCCTTGTATATCGAAGGTTATGGCTTCACAGAGGCACGATCCTTTGACGGTAGCCATAGTCGATGCTGGTGGTGTGTTGGTCAAAAATTGGAATCGATGCTGCAGAGGTTGTCAGAAGTCGTAACATTCATTGGCTGCCATTGCATACAAGGCGCAATCCTGAAGCGACTAGAGCCATCTTCCATTCAATCAGTTAACTGGAACATCATCCGAGCCCACGAGATATTCCGTTCCATCTGCGTGCCAGTGTGGTTGTACAGATTGACTGAGCTCGGATGCCTCCGAGCCCGCCACCCGAGACCCCTCTCGGTCGACTATCCGGGATGGACGTACACTTCAGTTCCCGAGATGACCTCAAACATGCAAGACGAAAGGTCTTAACTCCATGTCTGAAATTCATCCTCGAGGCGAGGTTTCTGGATATAGTTACCAAAAGGCACAATTCGAGGTTTTGCGCACCCGTACCACAACCAGTTCCTGCCGACGTGCATAGAGTGACAAACGGATAAAGTCATTCCGCCTGAGCTCACCATTTCGAAGATGGCGACTGAAACAGCAACGACCACAACAACTGCGGCCAAAGCGACATCGTTTGACCAAGAAACGCCTAAGGCTGCTGCATTCTATAGTGGCCTACGGGAAAAGAACGCTGGCCCACTATGGACGGTTCTCGACAAATTGGTGCCCCCAAAGCCCAACCCAGAAAGTGTTCCGAACATATGGCGGTATTCAGAAATGCGACCATCACTAATGGAAGCCGGAAAACTCGTGACGGCAGAAGAAGCCGAACGTAGAGTGCTGATGCTGGTCAACCCGACTCTAGAAGCCCCATATACCACCGAGTCGATATATGCAGGATTGCAGCTCATTTTGCCAAATGAGACGGCTCCGGCCCATCGGCATGTAGCCTTTGCCTTGCGCTTCATTATCGAGGGATCGGGAGGATTCACGGCGGTCGAGGGAGAAAAGATGATGATGGAAAGGGGAGATGTGATCCTCACACCAAGCTGGACGTGGCACGATCACGGGAACGAAGGGAACAGCCCGGTGATCTGGCTGGACGGACTTGACCTACCACTGTTTAGGTTTCTACCTCTGAATTTCGCGGATCAGTATCCTGAGAAACGATACCCTAGCACGCTGAGCACCAACAGCAAGTCACAGTTTCCATGGGCGCCGGTGGAGAAACGCTTGAAGGGCGCAGAAGGGCCATATGCTGTTTATCACTATGTGACTGATGATGGAAAAGCCCTTTCTGCGACCCTGGGGGCTCAAGCGGAACGTGTTGCGGCAGGGACCACGTCACCAACTGTTCAGGAGACTGGTTCGTTCGTCTATCATGTCGTCGAAGGAGAGGGATATTCCACCATTCTGTCGCCAGGAGATAAGAGCCCAAAGGACATCAGATGGACTGGAAAAGACACCTTTGCTATTCCTGCATGGAGTCAGATCTCGCATACGGCCACATCTAACACGGATGTGTTTCTGTTTGCCATCAACGATCGTCCCATGGTGACAGCATTGGGCTTGAGGAGACAGGCATAAAAGTAATCTCTTCAGCTCTTATCTCGAGGCGTACGCGGGACTTGAATTAAAGGGGGCGCTCGAATTATGATCCTCAAGCGTTGTGAATGATTTTGGTCTTTTGGTTTTTGACTACGAATGCCAGTGTCATTTCGGTCGAGATAACAATGAGATTTGTATGAGCAGATTGAACGTACGCCGATCCTTGTAGTGCCATACTGCAGATATCGAATCTGGGCGTCAGGTTTGATAGCTGACACATACCTGTTTGAAACCATCCTCGGCGCCCCGTCCAACATGCTTTGCCATGTCTATCGCAAGCCTTGGGCAAGAAGACATGTCAACAAACTTCAATGACTCGGAACTCAATCGGACGCGAGTGGGAAGCGAAAGGCGGGGGCTAAAATCTCCTGATTAGGGAACGTCGAAACTCTGCCACGCGTGTCCTTTTCATCATGAACCCATCGTGTGTGATTGATCGCCCAGAGGGCCCCAGCCCACAGTGCGAGTGTGTCCAATAATTGCATTTCAATTACAGAGAGGAAAGGAAAGCCTAGATAGTTGACATCCCTTATCTCTTAGCCTTGCCCCTCCGGCTCCCCTCGGCTGGACATGCCGGTCTGGGATGGCGGGAGATGTTGGGCTCGTAGTGGGCCTGAGGTACCAGCGACATCCACTGGACTGGTAATGTTGATGAAAGTACCTAGGCGAAGGTAGCACAAGATCGAGAGGAGAGGAGAAAGGGCGTGCGGCCGGAATTGGAAAGAGAGAAATGATGATCAAGGCCCAATCACAAGCGTTGGCTAGGCCAAACTCTAGGAAGACGACGTATCAAGACAATATTGCATGCGACGGAGATGAGGACTTGTCTCGTGAAATATGATATATCTCGGTTGTGATGCCCAGCTCCCTCTCGAATCTGAAATCTATCACTTTGCTCCACTACGTCCCAAGATCTGGTGATACATACGCCATCATTCTCCAACATCCACTTGATTAATTTGGTTGTCATCCGTGGTTGCGGGAAGAACCTGATCTAATCGAAAACATGCCTCCCGGTAGGACACTTGAATATCCCAAGACTGCGGTTAACAAGGTTAACCGATATAATGTACGAGGTAAGTGTCCACAATGACATGACATAACCATGAACGAGCAAGGAAGACAGAAGGACCCAGGAACCGATAGGTCGGGCTTTTTGATTATTGAAATAGTAAGGCTGACGCCAGACACTGGACAGCCAATTACGATCTTGAGACGATCCACAGCATTATCAACTCGAGCACAGTATTGAATGTGTCTTTCAACACGCCAGACCCAAACAACCCATTCCCCATAACGCTGCCCATGGTCGGGCTGGCAGCCAGCTTTGACCATCCGTCTGCATCGCTGGGGGAGCCGCTTGACATTTACGTCCATGGCTACGTCAGCAGTCGATTGATGAACCACTCGCGTCCCAGCAATAGTGCCAATGGTGCCGACGCAACTGCCACGGCTGAATATAAAGGCTTGCCCGTCACGATATCAGCCACCAAGGTGGACGGCCTGGTTCTGACCCTGTCACCGTACACCCACGACATCAACTACCGCTCCGTCGCGCTGTTTGGATACGCCAACGTGGTGACCAATGAAGAAGAGAAACTCTGGGCCATGGAGGAGATCACCAACAGCGTGGTCCGCGATCGCTGGCGACACACTCGAGTCCCGCCCGACGGCGCGGAGATGCAGAGCACGAGTATCCTCAAGGTCTCGGTCGTGGGAGGAAGTGGCAAGATCCGCGTCGGCGGGCCGCGGGACGAACTGAAAGATTCGAACCGCGAAGACTTGAAGGACCAGACTTGGATTGGCGTCATCCCCGTCTATGAGCATTTCGGAGAGCCCGTGCCGGGCAAAGTGAACCGTGTGAAGGATGTTCCTGCACATGTGGCCGATTTCGCAACGGGCTCCACAAACATCAATGAGAAGTACGTGGCTGATGCCATTGCAGATACTTCGCAGGACGTTTGAGTTGTTTGGGGCGTGATTATGGCCCATGTGCCGGTGATTTTCTCTCTTTCTTTTGCTGTTCTGTCGCGGGTGGGTCGATGACCTGATATAATCCATTCTCAATGAGACGAATTGTTTCCAACATGAAATCTTGGTCGTTCGAAATGCCGGTGATCAAATCTGAATGGTTCGTTATGTGATTCGGGTTCTTCATCATGGATCCGGCTCTTACGAAGCATCAAGATATACATGCAGATGACCAAGATGCCAAAGGAAAACGCAAACACCCTGCCACTGAATCTCATTTTGCCGGACTATCCGAGAAAAATCACCTAAGGATATGATTGTTCTATACCGTGTAAAAGACCAGATGTGTTGATACATATGAATCAATTGTAAAGAATGCCTCAAGGTCAAAGCGCTGAGGAACATTTCCGGCGTTGACTCCACGAAGCAAGGGGCATCCGTATCCGTGGACGTGAGGGCTCCTCGAAGGGAGAATAAAATTTGTAGCTCAAGAGTTCAAAATCTCCAAGAATCCCCTCCCATCGAGAGACCCATCTCGCCATGTCACACAGGGATGACTGCAGATTAAAAAAGCAGCATTCGAGTAACGTTGCGCGGGCGTTTTGGAAACAGTTCGGTCCTCGTACAGCGGCGTCCGCCTGTATCTGGTCACACAGAGGTGAACTGCAATTCCCGCTCTGATGGGTTGACCGGAGCAACGGGCGCCAGATCGCATTGGTATTTTTCGGTTTCTGTTGTCTGTGTGAGAGGGGACGCCAAATGTTTCATTCTGTCATCGAGGGCGCAGCCTGAGCGTGTTTCCGACCGTAGTACACCATCCTTCGTAGGTAGCCGTACGGCTCGAGGGTTTTAAATCCCTGCTGGGCCATTGTTTTGAGCGGGATGATGCCTGCTTTCCCTTTGCCCATGGAAGGTGAAGATCTTCAATGCATGGCAATGTCGGGATATAGAGATGATCGATCCACTTGCGATGATGAACGGTACCCAACGCGAGGCTGGCTCGTAAAAGAAATCCCCATACTGCAACGCACTGGCGGTCTCCAGAGGGACAACGATACTTCTTCAAAGCTCCGCATATCTCTTCTTGAACACGGCTTATTTTGTGCTGACAATGCCATCCTCTGAATCCTACTCTGTACACCTTCTTTCCATCGACCCTTGTGTCTCTTCCCTCGTTTAATTCCCAGCTTTCTTACTTTGGTACCTGCAGCTCGGTCTCGCAATAGTTGAGGACCTCCGACGACCAGAGGATAGATCATCGCCACCTTGAGTTCGATCCTGCACGGACGATATATTGCATGACTGGCCCAAACCTTCACTCATCACCTTCACTTCCACCCAGGGCCAACATCGGCACATCAGCTGACAAACTCGATGTGTTTTAACTTAGGCGTCTGACGAGCATCAGTCTTCATAAACGCTGGGATCAAGATTGCCTCTCGGGTAGCAAACTCATCGATGCTGTCTTGCTGTCAACTGGCATTCGTCACCATGGACCGAGTAAGAGCTGGTCGAAAATGGCTCAAGAGAAAGATACAACCATACTACACTGTCCCACAGAAAGAGAGGAAGCTTGAGATCGTAAGCAGGGACTTACATTGGTATTGACAATATCGACACAAATTGACCGAGGTACAGGGCCCTCCCACTGATTTTCGGCGCGAGAATATCACCCTGGGCAAAGATGTGGATGGGTAAGAAGACACGAATCCTCGCTGCGCTCCTTCTAGACAGACTTGCTGACCTCATGGCTCTAGAAATGCTGTTTTGATCGAGCAGGCTCGAGAGGACGCCCAACGAATGCATGCAGCTACGAAGATACAAACCCTGCCTCCGAGCCATCAGTGAACAGAGATAGAGACAACGCTCAGGAGCCATCTTTCATGAAGAGGGTTGGGTCGATATCCGCATCATGGTCAAATTTGTGACGTGTGCATGAAGAATAAATATGATCTGAGTCGTAAGCACTCTCTCAGAGTCCCCCAGTAGGATACTCAATCAATAATGAAGGTCGGCACATCATTGAGTCTTGACTGTTTCTCTTTTTCCCTCTGGAGCTCCCTCTCCCGTCTTCGTTTCATGAAGTCACTGCCGAGGGCTTGAGGCTTACGCTTCGGCCTCATGCTACTGTCGTCCGCTCTCTTCTTGCCCAATACCTTGTCACTATCGTTTGCACTTGGCATCTCATCATCAATCACGTTATCGGCTTCGCCTGGTATCATGTCATCAATCGTGTTGTCGTTGTCGTCGTCTCGTAGCTCATTGTCAATGTCTTGAATTGAAGCCTTTGGGGGAGGGGCCCTGCCATATCCCAAGCCTGCTCTTGTGCTGCTCGACATCTTCTCCAGACCGATCAACGACCGCTTTGGCTGACGGCTCTGTGCCATGAGAGGAGCAAGGCTGGTCCCCGAGAACAGGTCGCCGACTTTATCGTCATCTTGTTCTGTAGAACCCTTTCCCATGATTGTATCCAAGGTGTCATTCTGTTTCTTGTGAAGAATTTCACCTTGTAGTCTCCGCTTTGCCTCGTTTGACATGGGGGAAGTGGGTTCAGGAAGGTTCTTGGGTGCGGTACGAGCCTCTCGCATCAGTCTCTTATACTCGGCGCGGTGGAGGTGAGCAGTGTACGATTGGGCAATGGACTGGAATTCATCCTCGACCATGATGAAGATATCGTCGCCATCGTAGCCATCTCGCATGCGTTCAACAGACGGAGGTCCGCGGACCGGGGATGTCGAAGGAGTTCTGGTAGATCGTGAGGCCATCTTGGGACTTGTGTTTATTCTGCGTCCGCGATTTGAGGGCAGAAGGTCATTATCGTCTTCACCTGGATCGTGCGAAGCCTGCTTTGGGCGCACTGATGGGCTTGGTCGACTTGTCTTCGCTGCCGGTTCATCACTCACAGCCCAAGGTAATTTGCGAGCCATTATGTGTTGATGTGCACCTCACCAGATCAGATAACAGGGAGCATGTCTACCTTGGTGATGGAGTATCACCAGCAAAGATGTCCGCATGTCTTCCGTGAAGTCGCAGGTGCAACAAATTGGCTGCCTGGCAATCGGATAGGTGCAGCGAAGGCAGTGATTGCTAGCACCCGAGGAGAGGAATTAGATGATTAAATGTTTGGATAAACACCTATTGGACCCCAACTCATCCATTTTGTATAAAATGATTTTGCAGACTAAGAAATCGGATCCCAAACATGTTCTTAAAGAACAGACTACGCGTTTACTTCTCTGTCAAGAAAACAGCTTTAAAATGTAGTGATTTTCTATGCTATGCGATCGCTACTTATGCTGAAAATCATGAACCTTGGGTATCATATCCATTAAACTCCTCATCCATGCATGACTCGTAAAGCACACCACCGATGCTGAGGTTCAAATAAAAGTAAAGGGTCGCTCCCTGAATCCAGGAATCTAGTACACGCGTCTGTAGTCTTGATCCGGTCTATAAACTGCCCTGGTGAATTTGCGGTTGAGTTGAGCACAGGCATCATCGATGTGGACGTGGCGAAGGGGTTTGCACTGTCGCTCCACCTCTTCGTCGCTTGCCACCTAGACTTCACCAGGTTTCTTCGAATTGCAACTAACAATTTTGACCTTGTCCGCAGTAAACTCTTGACCACCGTCGCTCTTGAACCTCACGTCCTTGACCAGAAATGTCCAGACATCATCGCAGAACCGGTAAGTCTCGAGGTGACCCTGTAAATGTCAGTCAGCTCAGAGCTGAGGCTGAGTTCGGTGTATCTGACCTTGAAAGTGAGTCTTGATTTGACCTTCTCAGCCAGTGTCTCTGCAATCGCGCGGTCGAAGTTGCTGAGGATCTTCATGGCCAATTGTGGCTCGATGCGTCCATCGTTGATCAGGTCATCGATCGTGTCAATGAGCGCTTCTCCGATGCTGTGGAATAAGTGTCAATGACGAACCTGTCGTGGCCAACATGGCGTGTCCCGTCAAAACCTACCTGCTTCCTCGGTAAAGCTCGTAGAACTGTTGCGGAGCAGCAGCCATGGTGTGCTTTTGATGTCCAGTGTGAGTTGGCGAGAGGCGTCCGGCGCTTTCTAGCACTGACAGGCAGATGTCTCGCGGGAGACAAGGAAGGACAAAGGTATCAATGAGGGTGAGTCTGCAACTTCACTGATTAATTGTAAGATATTGGTATGGTAGGCAGGGAGGGGCGCAGGTGACAGGCAGTGGAAGTGGAAGTGAAATGACTAAGGAAATTTATCCGAGGGGCGGGATTAAACTCCGAGTGGTAGGAGGTAAAATCCGGAATACCTCGAGCACTTTCACAGATTGATGGTGACGGCAATCATTTAGGTACTAGATAGTGAGTACTGAGATATTTAAGTCCATAAGTGGTCGTTCAACTTTACGTAGCTGGTCCCGACAGCGAGCTTGAAGCTTCTACCAACATGTCACTCCTGGCAAAGAGTGTTGTGCACTTGCGTGATATCTGGAAAGTCACCTCCAAGCTCCAGGCGAACCGTTTGAGCTCCACGATGAGTCAAGTCAAAGGACAGCAGCAGGCGAAGACATCGAAAGAGACCCACGAACAAGGCCAACAGCCGGACAAAACCCCGAAGAAACCAAAGACCGTGGCTGAGCTCGATCAAGAAATGCGTTCTGCCATGGAAGGGTTAGCAGGTGATGGGGGCGAGGCTGGATTGGAACTTGAGGATGGAAAAGCTGTATCAATGAAACGTGGTGTTAGGGAGAATATGTTCAGATACATTTGATCCAATTTGAACCGACTTCGACCTATTTTGAGCGCTGGAGGTGTTCAATTAACCATTAACTCCGGGGGTATCATGCCGCCAACACAAATATCTCAAGCAAGTCGAGCACCACGTCGGTCCTCGACACTGGTCATGGTCAACCTGGCTTATGCCTCCTGTGCCTCGTACAGGGCGTTGATCTCCTTCACAAGCGCGTCGACCGAACTACCGCCAGGACAATCATACCACTTGCCACCATCTCGAATACATCGAACCTTACCAGCTAGCCTGATGGTGCAGCTCTTGGTGACGTTGTTCTGCTGGCTTCTTAACACACTTGCTCGAAGCAAATCAATTCCTTCGCCCTCATCACTGATGCAAGAGTTCAGTTTTTGGAAATCGATCCCGTGTTCCATTGCACAGCCTTCAACGAAATCTCGCTGAGGAATGTTGTGATAGTCGGACGTCAAGCAGTTGGTGAAGCCGAGATATATCTTGGGGTCGGGATAAATCTTCGCGGCGCACAGTTCAATGATATTTCCCAAGCACTCGGCGGGTCCATGCATACAAGTAACCGCGTCAGACTTGTGATCGATACTTGGGAGGGGTTAGCCAGAGGTCTTGTATAAAATCATGTAGACCTACCGTCCAATATAGCTAAGTGTGAAATTGACTCGATCGTTGACCTTTTCCATCGTTGGCAAGATGAGTTCGCGCAGACAGTCTTTGAAGTCTGGACATCTGCTCATTCCATGAGATTCAAGCTCAACCTTGGGTCTCTCCATCTCTTTAATGATTTCGGAATGCAGTGTCTGTCCGCATCCTGGAGTATAATGGTGGTTTGAGACAAATGTAGAGCGAAAGATCGTTAGGAGGGCAAATATGGTGAGAATTGCAGGCAAGAATCTTTTGTACATGTACTCTCTCGTAGAGAACGTTGTCTCGTTTGGCCTCGCAGTCTCGATGTGGATCTGCGAGTGGTATGGAAGCGCCTTATCGTCCACCATTGGCGCAGTTGCAGGCTGCTCTGAAGACATGATGGAGTACCAGGTGAGATTATTGAGGCTAGCCTTCAAAGCACAGAGTATTGTACTTGGTTGGGTGAAAGTGATCAATTGCTCGTGATACTGATGTTATCCGCCTGGAACCGGATGAGAGCACAATTCTGGACGTGTGGTGACTTTCGGATTGAAGGTGCTGGCCCTGAAATCAGAACGACACCAGGCTTGGCGGGATGACGCGACTTCGGGGTCGTTGGGAAGAGTGCTTAAAGCCCCGAGGAGGGTCGAGGGGTGCGCATTCCCCTAGACTTAGAGAGGCTTAGGCATCAAGAGCCCCGAAGCAATTGGTTTCCGGGTATGAGGGCCGCATGATTTTTCTAACCATTGACCTTTTTCCGTCATCCTTCACAGCTTGGGGAGCTTCATTGCCGAGTAGGCACTCGTATTCGTACTTTGTTGACGAAGCTCGCTCTTGCACATCTGCTCGATAATGAAGCCCCCAACCAACAATGGGTACTTAGTTATGTACTTATTCTCTCCACGCTTGTCATTGTGGCCTGACAGTGTCAAGTCCGAAACTCTCGGTCAATTCACACTGGGTCCCGTTGACTTGAAGGTCTCAGCTTGCCTCATGGTTGGATTGAGATGGCTTCTGCAAGCCGTGCTTTTTCTCATCTTACCTGTTCTGTCTACGGCGAGTCTGTTGTATATCCCAAGAAATTGCAAAAGGACAATCGCCCTAAGATGAGTAAGGAAACCTACGGAGGCACTCGCACCCAACTCGTCAAGCTTCATAGTGGTCTACTGGACCCTCATCGCTTAGCTTTGATGGATAGTACGGTACCCCTGGTCGCCATGTGGCAGGAGACGTCCCCCATTGTGAAGAGCTAACCCCATGGGCGCTTACCTACTCGTACAAGCACCGGCCTCTCGCTAATTCCAGTCTCAAAGATTTCACCTCGCGAGGAGAAAATTGAACACATATATACATGTGAAGTACTCGGCGATTGAAGATGAACCTCGCTAGGTGTTGCATCCGGGTTCTTGTCTCTCGAAAAGGCCAATTCAACCATGTGAGTTTGTGTGGACCCGGGAGCCTTTTGTAGACTCGTTGGTTTGGTGGGGATGGGACTATTGCGAATAGTCCGTCAGTCCCTAGACTAACCTTTTTGACCGCCTAACTTGCATTTGGCCGAGAGACCAAGTACGAGTACGGGTCTGGGCTTGACCAGCTATCCGGGCCAACTGAATGGACTCGGTAGGGCTCAGCTACCGTGCAATGCGGGCAGTTATAATTACGAGGATCTGTGCTTGGGTTTTGCTGAGGCTGATACCCTCACTTTCCCAGGGTCACATCCGACTCCAAGGTCACATTTGAACCACCACGAACTTCATATTGGAAACGCCGTTGCTCAAACCACTTCAAGGTTCTGGGTCCTTTATCGGACTCTCGTTTCATCGTAACTTCAACACCAACGTTCTGATCTTTTACTCTCTTCCATCCTACCCCATTCCTAGAGCCTGAGGTACATTTTCTGGTTTCACAAGCATCTTCCTCCTGTTTTCTGCATTTTTCATCCCACGCTGATTGGATCTTCTGGCACGTGAGTTAGCCTGACTCAACACCTCCAGAAATTAAGGCTCTCAACCACCCGTCATGTCGGAGCTGGCCTCAGTAAAATCGGTCAGCAATGGCAGTCCGCCTCCAGATGATCGAGAGCATGACCTCGACAATTATCTTCAACCGCTACACATTGATGATGGCATCATCCACAACTTAGCCTACCAGTTCTCCAAGGTTTATGAAGAGCTAGCATTACGATCAGACGAACAATTTTTGCCTACCCCAGTCACAAAGTTACCGTCGGGTCAAGAGACCGGGCAATTTCTGGCCATCGATGTTGGTGGCACCAACTTGCGTGTTGCCTTTATCGAATTGTTGGGTGATGCCGACGAACAGTTGCCCAGCGCCAATGGAGCAGATCGGTCACGTGCAACCATTAGTAACGCCCAGCGACCGCGTGTTCGCCGGACACTCGAAAAGGCATGGCCGATAGGTGAGCATCTTAAGATGGACAAAACCGAAGATCTATTTGCATGGATTGGAGATTGTATCGCTGAGGTCGTAAATGACCGGTTGAGCTCCGACAAAGACAAATTCCCAGTCCCAGACGAGTTGCCCATGGGGATTACCTTCAGCTTTCCAATGATGTGGGTCTCGTCTTACTTATCTTTCTTACGTGTCGGAAGTGATACTGAACCAGCATAGGCAAGACCAACTATCCTCCGCTACCCTTATGCCCATGGGAAAGGGTTTTACCATGAACTCGGATCTTGACCTTGGCTCCACTTTACTGCAAGGCTATGCACGGCACACCAGACGGCAGTCTCCATCAAGATCTTCGCCACGAGCAAAAAGGAGGAAACTCGGTCCTCTCCCTCAACTGAAGATCACTGCCATTACCAACGACACCATTGCTACTTTTGCTTCCCTCGCGTATACCGTCAAGTCCCTTCCCAATTCTCGAGTCGCTGCCGGTGTCATTGTTGGGACTGGTTGCAATGCCACAGTGCCCATGAAGCTTTCCAGCTTGGGAGCGTCCAAGGTTGAGCCAATCAAGAGAAACAAACCCGATGCAATCGAAACTGTGGTTAATACGGAAATCACAATTGCAGGGGCCTGCGGTCCTTTGAAAGCCATCGCCACTGAATGGGATCGTGAATTGGATGAAGCTTGCGCTCGACCCGGTTTTCAACCCCTTGAGTACATGACTGGTGGGCGATACATCGGGGAGCTAGTTCGGATCATCTTCTTCAACTATATGACGAAGGCACACAGACCTGCAATACCCATTGCATCTCTTCCCGCCACTCTTGTACACAGCTATAGCTTCACGACAACGTTTGTCAGTGCCGTTATTGCGAGAGCTCGGTCTGATTCCGAGTTAGCTGGTGAGCTGAAGCGTCGGATTCCCCCTCCAGAATCCTCTAATTGGGGATGGACGCCACACACCGCTGGAGCACTCCGCAAGATCGCACAACTTGTTCAAGTTCGATCGGCGGGACTGATAGCTGCTTCGACAGTTGGTCTTCTAGCAACAGTGGGTGAAGTAGCACTCACTGAGCCTGGAAGCCCTGCTTCACTACCTGATGTGCCGATGCAAAGTGACAGCAAACCTGCATCGCCAAAATCACACCTTTCGGTAGCTCAAAAACAGAACACAAGAGATGCGCTCTCCCCTGCCCCTGGAGCCTCGGCTTGGAGATCAGGGCCTGAAGAACTTGTCATTGCCTATACGGGAGGAATCATCCAGCACTATCCTAATTTCAAGGAACAATGTCAACGGTTCATAGACCGTCTCGTAATGAGAGCCGGTCCACAGGATGGTGGTAAGAGTGTGTTTTTGCGAGAAGCTCGAGATGGCGGTATTATTGGAGCCGGAGTACTTGCTGGTATGGAAACCAGCGAAAAGATAGCCGCCTCCTAGGCTCCAGCAGCGGGGAATCACGCTGCACTGCGAATTGAAGCCGAAGTTCATACGGCCAACTCTTGATCTGGGAGCTTGAACTTTGCAATCATTATTTCTGGGGAAACCCCGGAATGAATACGGAGATCATTAGCTGGTTAAATGTCGGAGAACGCTACTCGAAAGCGACCGCCAACTTCCCCGGTCTTATAATCTCGGAGCACTTTTAGTTGATCACCACTGATCTCGATGTTTCGCCGATGGAGAAATCGAGTTTGATTCGAATACCCCGTCCTCGGTCCTCCAACCCTTGAGTCTGGAACTTGGAAGCAATCCTCCTCGAGTCTTGCCTAATTGGAATAGGCAGGTACTCCGTGCCTGGAGGTTGGGAGCTGACCCCGCACTTCAGCGTTGCAATTGGCAAAAAGTAGGTCACCTACTACTCGTAGTAGGTTCATCAAACTTGTACCTTGTACCTAGCCTGTGGACGAAGGGAGGTTGAAACGACGCGTGTGCTTATCACACACCACACCATAGACCTCGGGAGACCAATAAGCACTTGAATGATGGTGCATGAGAGCTTGGAGTGGTAAGAGGGCTGTCAGCATCATGGAATCAGGGGGAAGGTCACCCGTAGCATTACTCGTGCGAGCTTCCAGTTAGACTCTTGATGATTGAGAGATTAGTGAACTTTTCATGACTACTTCACGCATTGAGCTTGTTCACTCCCGACTTGAAGAACAATGTCAATGTCATTCATGGTTGGTTATATATCAACACTCTGACTAGAATATGGATGGTCTCATGAGCATCGTGATCGAGGAAGCCTCGTGATTTGGACGGCCTATGAACATGCTGAGAATAGAATTGACCCGTGGTGTTGTGGGAGGGCCAGCATCACAGGCTCAAACCAGAGCCCAACCGATTGCGGGCATTATGGTGAAGATGTGATGGAATCTCCCCGGAGCACGCTAAAATAAAAAACGTGGGCGTAACTTTTGACTCCCGCTCTGGGCTGGGGGAGGCGCCTGGTCAACACGGGCCGCCTATTATTCTCTGTTGGACGAAATTGTGATTCCTTTGTGCTACAGGACAAAAGTGTGGTTGTTGTCTGAGGTTTGTTTCTGAACTGTCCTGGTGAAGAATTTCACGCCCACCGGTCACGGTCACGCCAGGCGAGAGGGAGTCGTTGTGTGATTCGAAAGAAGGCCGGACTACGGATGATTTACGGGGCACCAGACCGCCCGCAGGACGGGTCCAAGGCTCCCATCCCAGCCAGTACGAGTTTTTCTCATGTGTTCGTGGAACGGACAGGGTCATCATTCGGGGGGTGGTTTTCGGTTCACCGGTGCCGAGTTGCGCAAGTTGGTTGACCAACTGGGTAGCCATGTCAACTGTGTTTGACAATTGCTTCTATCATGGGGATTTCGAAGCTCCTGCAGCTAGCTCCCCTGAATCCTGATACATCTATTATTCCATCAACTGTCTCCTAGTAGTGGCAGTGCTTTTGTCCCGTGTTTCGAGGGAATTCTGTATACCTGACCTGGAGATGGAGTTTTCCCCGTCAGCCATGCGCCCAGTCCGGAGATCGAACCAGACCGTGCCTAGCACGGCGGGAGTGACGGAGGGGTTAGACCCCATAGCCCCTTCGAGGTGCTTCTGTGGGTGAACGCCTCTCAAAATACCCCGGTACTTGGTACTTGCTAGGCATGGGTGTTGGAACTTGGAACTTGGGGCACATCCCTCACCACTCGAGTCCTCCACAGTCCACAGTCCACAGTCCACATTCCTGACGGGTTGCCCGGCTAAAAGCTCTTTCAATCATGGCCATTTTCGATCATGTCCACCACCTGTTCGTTTAAGCGAACACATTCCTGCCCACATCATCACGCACTTGACTCTACACCCATTTCCGCCCATCAAAAGTTGTCGCTTGCCACTCACTCACCTAACTTTCAATCTTTTTTTTGGCTTATTGTCCAGCACAGGACTGACTTCTTGCGCACATTATTCGTACCTCGATCGGGCTCGACGCCATCTTCAAACTCCGCAGCCGTTCTGCGCTGTGCGATACCTATCTCAGTGATGGAACACCCTTGGTAACCAAGATTCGAAAGATCTCAAGTCATCATCTACATCGACAAGCCGTTTTCGGCCAAGGTGTGACCATGAGTCCGGTACCTCCTATCAAAGATGTGCTACATATACTTGGAAAGCGGCGGGACGAGGTCACCAAGCCTACAGACTCGGCCGGTCTTGTGCTGGAAGCATGGGCGGAGGGATATATGGTAGGATCGCTGATAATCATGTCTTGCATCACGCTGGCAAACATGCGCAGAGGGGTCCTGCTTCATAAGCTCATTCTACTCGAGGTAGGTCTTCATGTCACACTCTCTTGTATGTTTCTGCCCATAAACTTACCTCTGCACGTCTTGGATAGCTCGTCCTCGGTTACTGGCAAGGCTTCTTCATCCTCTTCAATCCACCGGTGTATGCTTGGTGGTTATCTGTGGCCGCGATATTTTTGAACGCCTCGTGGTCCCTGCACAACGTCATTGCGTGGATGAAACTCCGACCATTCTTAAGCAAGACCGCTAGCCGACTTTTCATCGGCTCCGTCATTCTTGTCCAACCCTATTGGGTCGTGGAGATATACGCAAACTTTACCTACTTCCACAACGTCAACGATATCTTCCTCAAGACCAGGCCATGGGAAGCACTATGTCGTGATCCTTGGTGGATACTCGCTGCTGTCGTCTTGATTTACAACATCAAGACTCGATACGACCTGTCGGTGGTACAGATTGTTCGCATCTCTCCGAGATTTGCTGTTATGCTTGGTGCAATGTTTCTTAGCATCTGTTTTATCGTGCTTGATGTTCTTTCGGTCACTTCAGCGCTCAAATCAGCCCTTCCTGTCGGCATCAATCCGTTTTGGAAATTGTCGTTTGTTTTCAAGTGTTTGACCGATTCGGTGGTGCTGGACGATTTCAAAACCGCCTTGGATAGATTGCGGGCCTTCAAAATGAGCCGACTGGGTAGCTTTGCCATGGATGGAGGTGATCACAGAAACAAACAGCACAAGGAGGAAGTGCAAAAGGCAAACAGCTGGACAAATCCACCGGCCAAAGGCGATGTTGCCCAGCCAGTCGGCCAACTTCCCTCAATGCCTAGTCCAGATGATGACTATATCAAAAATCGATGGGAAGATATCAAGCCGGGACGAATCGATCATATCGAAGATGAGCAATATGGAGACATAGCAAGGAATGCCTCTCGAGATCGCGATGTCGAAGAGAATCCCTTCACTGTGATTGATTATGCCGATCCCCAGAGAGAGGCAAGCGACACCCAGAGGCTGAAGAAGCAGACCAGCTGGTTGAACAATCGGAAGTCGTCTGAAGATTTATCGGACGCCGATCCAGATGTCGAATATGCCCTGGCTGTTCGGGAGATGACTCACGACTCCCTAGACGACCCGAACAAAAAGAACAAGACCATTGGAATTGCCAGGTAACCTGCGTTCAATAAGGCTGTCCTCCATGCTTTGGAGATGGCGTTACACTTTAAAGACATGGCTCAGTCATTTAAATATATCGAGCTGAAAACTTGCTCTCGATGGCTAGGAAGAGCACTCTTGGGCGTCAAATAATTGACGTTCTCCAGGTGTTCGGCACTCCATACAAGTGCTTGGTCTACCAAGCATAGTGCTCCAAACGAGAGCATGATCACACATGCAAGCCTTCAGGCGTGGTTTGTTTAGATCACTCGAATGAGAGAGCCGAGTCGTGGGAATTGCGAGCTTGATTAGTTTCATATCTCCCACACCTCGCCGAAATGATGGGATGACTTACTACAGGGGTCGGACGAACTGGACAAGGATGAGGACAGGACCATGACCAATGCGGAGATTTAGAGGAACTCCAGCAGAGTTGGGACTTAAAAAATTGGACATCAGGACGGGGTTTGGTATAGCGACAATGACTTGATACCCAGTTTAGGATGTTTGTATATAAGGACACTAAAAATTAAGTATATCTGATATATATTCATGGTAGCGAATATTGATATTTAGCCTAGAAGAAGTTCATTCGCGATCCCTCGGGCCCCCCTGCGGCAGCACGAGCCCCTTGAGATTTCGAGACCCCTTATGCACATCATGCTTCCTGAATCTTCAGAGCGTTCGTGGCCCGGAGGATTAGCAGACACTTGCCTGCTTTGGGCCAGGGCTAGTCTATATGAAGCTAGTGGTGGATGCCACTAAGTCATTCGCCAGCGGTTGGCTGCAAGTACCGGGGCGTGCCAGTACTTACGGGTAGAAATACTTTCTTGGCGGATTGGACGCGTTACTGCCAACTGCCAGCGCGGTCCACGGCCTAAACTTCAAGTTCCAGGTGACCTCTACAGTGCATCTGGTCTCCGTACCCTTCGATTCAATCAATTGTTTGATCAACCATCACCAACAACTCTCCCTTATCTTCCCACGTCTTGTCATTCCGTTCCATCGGCATTGCGATTGGCGTTCGGGTGGTTGATTCATCCTGAGATGCAGCCCAACAGATCATCGGCGGCATCGTCTCACTCAGACCTACAACACTGCAACAATGGAAGTACTGTCGCCTGCGGCCCCTACCAATGGGACTTCTGATCAAGCGATCCTGGAGCCGGCGGTCGATCCCATTGTCGTTCTCGAACACATCGCCAACCTAATAGAGACAACACTCGGTGCCGCAAGAAGAGAACTGGAAGCAGTTGGCAGTTTACTGTCCAAATCCAACCATGCCGAATCCCTCTATCAATGTGCCCGGTTTGCAAATGAGCCCCAGATCACGACTTTATTTGCTCGGAAGGACATCAGAGAGGAGATGGTCAATGGCCACGATGATACCCCAAGTGAGTCAAGCCATACCAAATCGTACGTTGTCTAATCAAGTGGTAGAAATTGAACATGTCTTTACACTCTCGGCCGAACTCTCCCCTACCGAGACAACGGTTGCGTCCCTAGCCTTCCTTAAACTATCTGGTCCTCTCGATGCACGCAAACCGATCGCGACCCAAATACAAGTCTCCAATCTTCCCGGATCATACGCTGTCAATAACGACGAAAATAGGCATATCGATAAAGCCTCTCCTTACGATGTTGTCTATTCACTCTTACACAACGTCCTTAGCCCCTACTTTGAAGCGTACACCCGAACACAAGACTCAAGCAATCGGAACTGGTACGATGCCCAGGCAAAGAGCGGAGTGCCAGGAGCGAGGAGGAGGATTGCGGAGTTGGAAATGAGCCTTCTGCATTTGGCACAGAACACAGATATCCCTTTGGTTCGCCTCAGCATGCATGAGATAGTGAACATGGCTCTTCAAGAGGCTAGTTCACATGGAAGGACTGCGTCTTTGCAGGATATTCCAGGTCATGTTCTTGAAGACACCACAGTCCAGAATAGTCTGCAGGCTCACGTCAATGGGTGGATCAAATCGATTCAGGAGGTCACCAAACGAACCAAGGATCCGGCTTCAAATTCGGCTCGACAAGAAATCAATTTGTGGTTGTCATTAGAGTCAGCATTGAACAGATTGGCATCTGAGATAAATTCCGAAGGCGTCAAACTGACTTTCGATATCCTCAAGAAAGCGAAACGACAGCAGGTTCTCATAAGTTTCGATACGGACACTGGCCTCAAAGATGCAGTCGAAACCGTACGGAACTACAACAATCTGATGCGAGACTTCCCACTCGACGAGCTATCTTCTGCAGTATCCCTATCCAAAGTGGCAGATGCGCTATCCCAAATTTTCACGCATCTGAACAGAAAATGGAGAGTCTGCAACTACCCTATCAGACGGGCACTGAAACTTGTGGAGGGTATTTCAGAAGATATGGACGGTCAAATACACCATCTTTTGCAAGGTCGTTCGATAATGTCCCTTCCATGGCCCGAATTTGAAGAACTTATGGGATCTGTCAACATCATCTGGGATACATGGGACGAACAGATCAAGTCTTTCACCGCCGTAGCACGAGAAATCACCAAGCGGAAGAATACCGAGTTCGTGCCCGTGAAAGTCAACCCACGACATTCCCAGACACAGGACCGCCTGCGATATATCCAGAAGTTTCGAAATGAACACGAGCAATTGCAAAAGACTATCATTAATGTTCTTGGCTCGAAATCCGGAGCCAATGGTCTGTCCCGCGCCGAAGACAGTGGAGCTGCGATCATTGAAGAGTTGGGAGGTGCTGATGCGATCGAAGAGGTAGCCAACGCTTATAACATCGTGCGTCACGTCGACGTCCTGGATGTATCCGAGAAAGGAACTGCAGTGTGGGCACAAGCCGAAGCTGAGTACACAGAGAGAACTTCTCGAGTGGAGGATTCAATTATAGCACGCCTCCGTGATCGTCTGGGAAAAGCCAAGACCGCAAATGAGATGTTTCGTGTCTTCGAGAAGTTCAACGCACTGTTAGTGAGGCAAAAAGTCCGCGGTGCAATTGCCGCGTATCAAACTCAGCTTCTGGACAACGTCAAGAATGCTATTGCTGCGCTGCATGAACGCTTCAAGCAACAATATGGTGGATCGGAAGCCCAAATGATGGCTCAGTTACGCGATATCCCTCCAGTAGCTGGTGCCATTCTGTGGGTTCGCCAGATTGAGGCCCAGCTTGACAGCTACATGTCTAAAGTACAAGCTGTCTTGGGCGAAGACTGGACTTTACATGCAGATGGTCAGAAATTACAAGCTGAAAGCAACATGTTCCGAAAGAAGCTGACAACGCGAGACATCTACGAGGCATGGTTGTACGATATTCAGTCTCGAGAGATCTCTGTTACTGGAAGACTATTTTCAATCGCTCGGAGTAGGGGCACAAATACTGCCCTGGAACTCATTGTTCACTTCGACAATCATGCGATATCTCTGTTCAAAGAGGTCAGAAATCTAACATGGTTGAATTTCCAAATACCGCATCGAATTTCTACCACAGCCAAACAAGCTCAAAGAGTGTATCCTTATGCCCTCAGTCTCATGGAAAGTGTAGCAGGCTATTTCTCAGCGGTCAGAGCCATCTCGGACATGCCCAACATGGCACCACTGTTGGCAGGGCATCAGAAGGAGGTCCAGCGTCTCTTTGAGAAAGGAATACCTCTGAAATGGGACTCCTTTATTCATTCATATGAGTTGCATATCAAGTCAAAATCTGCAACATCAGAGTCAGCTCATGTACAATATGTACGGGATTTGGCGTCTGCTGTGACAACTTTACAGAACAAGACTGCAACAGTTTATGAATTGGACCAGAGCATCCAGCTAGCTTTGGCTGAAGTCAAGACATGCCCATATTCAACAAAATCCTTTCAATCCCAGATGGACCTAATCCAGATTGCTGTCGACAAGATGAACCTGGAAAACTACGCAAACCTTCCTGCCTGGGTCTCGCAACTGAACTCACAGCTGGATGAGATTTTTGTTTCTCGGCTTCACCATGCGCTTAAGCATTGGACCAACTCCTTCATTTCGTCTGATGGGCAAGAAGGCATGGTGTCATCCATTGAACCTGGAGAGGAAGCCGTGCTTAACGTCCATTTCGCTCCAACGCAGATCGAGATCATGATGAACAACCAAACTGTCTTTGTAGATCCTCCTTTGAATTTCGTTAAATCCACCTGGCTTAAGCAGCTCGAAGACTGGCTCGATGTTCTTTGCCATCTACCACGCATCAGAGCTTCGCGCTATCAGCTGACTGCAGCAGCAGGTATGGTGGAGGCCACTCCCTTGTTCGAGGGCCTTCCTCTGCAAAACGTAGAAGCTTTGCAGGCTGCATACACGGCCATTGACACGAAAGTTGCTGAAATGTCAGCCTACCTGGAAGAGTGGTACACATATCAGAATCTGTGGGATCTGCGAAGCGAGCAATTGCATGAGGAGCTTGGCGATGATCTTGCCCAATGGCATCAACTATTGCAAGAAGTCCGCCATGCCCGTACCACATTCGACACTTCCGAAGGGCGCAAGACATTTGGCTCCGTGACCTTTGACTATGAGCAAGTACAGTCGAAGATCACACAGAAATACGACCAGTGGCAACACGAAGTAACCAGCAAATTTGGTGGTATTCTCGGCAATCGTATGGCAGAAGTGTTCACAGATATGAAGCGAGCACGACTGGAACTCGAGAATCAATCTCTCGAGACACATTCAACTGCCCAGGCTGTTGCTTTTATTACCACGGTTCAACAGTGCAGACGAGATGCCGCATTATGGGGTCCTGAAGTTGAGATCTTCCGACAAGGACAAACCACTCTTTCAAGACAACGTTATAATTTCGCGAGCGACTGGCTTTCTGCAAATCAAGTCAGTGACGAGTGGGATTCGTTCGAGGACATCCTAAACCGAAAGAGCAAAATTGTCGAAGACCAGACTGAAGCCTTACGAGCCAATATCATCGCTGAGGATAAATTGATTAGTGGTCGTATCGCCGATATTGTTGCCCAATGGTCTGAAGAGAAGCCAGTCTCAGGCTCAATAGCCCCAGCTGAGGCTGCCGAACTCCTTCGTAGCTTTCAAGGTCGCATGGAGAAGCTCCAAGGCGAAGCTGAAACCGTGTCCAAAGCCCGAGAAGCACTTTCACTACCTCTAAGTCGGAATGAAGGCTTGACAACAGCGATGGAGGAAGTAGGCGATTTCATGGCTGTGTGGACTGCCCTCTCAACTATTTGGCAGAGCGTCGATGAGCTCCGAGATACTCCGTGGGCAAGTCTACAGCCTCGAAAACTTCGACAATCACTCGATGGCTTAGTGAAAATGACCAAGGAGATGCCCAGCAGAATGCGACAATATGCGGCATTCGAATATGTGCAAAATGCGCTCAAGCAAATGATCAAGACAAACGCTCTTCTAGGCGATTTGAAGTCGGACGCAATCCGTGAACGTCACTGGCTCAAGATCTACAAAGCACTGAAACCTCACAAACGATATTCGGAAGTTTCCATGACCCTTGGAGATGTTTGGGATCTTCAGCTGGCAACAAGCGAGGCTACGATCCGAGAAATCATTACCCAAGCACGTGGCGAACTCGCCCTGGAAGAATTTGTGCGCCAGGTGCGTGATACATGGCAGAGCTATCCTCTCGAACTGGTCAACTATCAGAACAAGTGCCGTCTCATTCGTGGGTGGGACGACCTTTTCACTAAATGCAGTGAGAATCTCAATTCTCTCCAAGCCATGCGACATTCACCTTATTACAAAGAGTTTGAGGATGAAGCGTCTGCTTGGGAAGACAAGCTCAATCGTGTACATGTCTTGTTCGACGTCTGGATAGATGTTCAACGTCAGTGGGTCTACCTAGAAGGAGTCTTCACAGGAAACAACGATATCAAGCACTTGTTACCGACCGAGTCTAGCCGATTCTCAAACATCAATACCGAATTTTCTGCTGTGATGAAGAAAGTATACAAGTCTCCTTTCGTCATGGATGTGCTTTCAATTCCTGGAGTACAGAAGTCTCTAGAACGATTGGCAGAGCTCTTAAGCAAGATTCAGAAAGCACTTGGTGAATACTTGGAGCGCGAGCGGGTCTCGTTTCCTCGATTTTACTTCGTTGGTGATGAAGATTTGCTTGAGATCATCGGCAACAGCAATGACAGCACTCGTGTGGCAAAACACTTCAAGAAAATGTTCGCTGGCATTTCTGGTGCGGTCGTGACCGAAGACAGTACGATAACCGCTATCACATCGAAAGAGGGCGAAAATGTCGTTCTGAAGAAGGAGATCTCTCTCATCAAGCTGCCCAAGATTAATGACTGGCTCACTGCTTTAGACAATAGCATGAAGCAGACTTTGGCCGAGCTATTAGCCGAAGCGGCTGTGGCTTTCAGACCATTATTCACATCTCCTGAACTCGATAATTCCAAGCTCCACGAGTACATGACTACATATCCAGCGCAGATCATGATACTCGCTTCACAAGTTGTTTGGACCGACCTCGTTCGAGAATCACTTGAGGATGCGGGTAATGGACTTGCTAAAATCTACGAATATGAGGCAAGGCTCCTAGGTTTGTTAGCAGCGAGTGTACTGCAGGACTTGCCATCGCTCATGCGCAAGAAATGTGAACACTTCATCACCGAAGCTGTGCACCAGCGCGATGTCATAACCAAATTGATTAATGCGGAAGCAACCTCACCTGGCCATTATATCTGGCTGTTGCAAATGCGCTATTCCTACGACCCGAACGCAGAGCTGATGTCACGGCTACGTATCGAGATGGCCAATGCTGTACTCGAATATGGATATGAATATCTCGGTGTTCCAGATCGCCTCGTTAGGACGCCACTGACCGACCGCTGCTTCTTGACTTTGACCCAAGCCTTGTGTCAGAGACTGGGTGGTTCCCCATATGGTCCGGCTGGTACTGGTAAAACAGAATCAGTCAAGGCGCTGGGCCTGCAACTCGGCCGCTTCACCCTGGTTTTCTGCTGTGATGACACTTTTGATTTCCAAGCCATGGGTCGCATCTTCCTCGGATTGTGTCAAGTTGGTGCGTGGGGATGTTTCGACGAGTTCAATCGGCTTGAGGAGAGAATTCTGTCTGCAGTATCTCAACAGATCCAAAATATTCAAATTGGTCTCAAGCACACCACCAATGAGCAGAAGGCACAAATCGAGCTTGTCGGTCGTCGCTTTAAGGTCAATCCAAATACTGGCCTCTTCATCACCATGAATCCTGGTTATGCTGGTCGTTCTAATTTGCCAGACAATCTCAAGAAGCTATTCAGAAGTGTTGCAATGTCGAAGCCAGATAAGGAACTAATCGCTGAAGTCATGCTCTTCTCCCAGGGATTCAAGCAAGCCAAACCCATATCCTCCCAAGTTGTTCCTTTTTTCGAGCACTGTGCTCGGCGGCTATCGAAACAACCCCACTATGACTTCGGACTACGAGCTCTGAAAAGTGTTCTCGTTAGTTCTGGCGGTCTCAAGCGACTTCGAATGCAGAACGGAGAGCTACCGACTGAAAACGAGCAAGACTTGGAACCTGAGATCATTGTCCAAAGTATTCGAGAAACAGTATCACCGAAGCTCATCAAGCGAGATGTGGAAACGCTTGTAGAAGTTCAGACAGAGGACTTCCCGGGAGTCAACTATGTTCCAGCCCACCTGGCAGCGCTGACAGAAGCCATTAAGCAAGTAATGGAGGAGCAAGGCTTGACGCAAAGTGAAGCCTGGATGACCAAAATCCTGCAACTCTACCAAATTCAAAATATTCATCATGGTGTCATGATGGTAGGACAGTCGGCTTCCGGCAAATCAACTATCTGGAGAGTGCTTCTTCAAGCTCTGCAACGAGTAGAGGGCATAGAGGGCGTTCATCATGTCATCGATCCCAAGGTCATGTCGAAAGAAGCCTTGTATGGCAGCCTTGACAGTACCACCAGAGAGTGGACTGATGGTTTGTTCACTGGTATTCTAAGAAAAGTGGTTGACAACCTCCGTGGTGAGGAGAGCAAGCGCCATTGGATTGTCTTTGATGGTGACGTTGATCCTGAATGGGTGGAAAATTTGAACAGTGTACTTGACGACAACAAGTTACTCACCCTTCCGAACGGTGAACGATTGAATCTACCTCCTAATGTCCGCGTGATGTTTGAGGTTGAGACATTGAAATACGCGACACTTGCCACGGTCAGTCGTTGTGGAATGGTCTGGTTTTCCGACGACACAGTTACGCCCTCATTGATGGTCGACCACTATCTGCAAGCATTGTCAGTCCGCAATTTCGAAGACCTCGATGATGAGATTAAGGCCTCAGGGCTTTCCTCTCGTTCCCAGGAGACACAACGACACGTGGTTGAGACGCTACGAGGCCTTATCACTCGCGATGACTTCTTACTTCAAGCCTTGGATGCGGCTACCAAGCACAAACACATTATGGAGTTCACCCCTGCCCGTGCCCTTGACAGCCTTTTCAGTCTCCTCGCTAAGGCATGCCGAACGATCCTCGAGTACAACGTGTACCATACTGAATTTCCACTCGATCCTGAGCAAATAGAAGCCTTCGTCTCTAAGAGACTACTTCTCGCTACCGTCTGGAGCTTTGTCGGTGATGGCATGCTGACTATCCGCAAACAATTTGGCGACTTCATCAGTAGCATGACGAACATCGAATTGCCTAGTCTGGATGAGACTATGTCTCTCATCGACTATGATGTCAGTCTACCACATGCTCAGTGGGTGCCATGGCAATCTCAAGTACCGACAATTGATCTCAATACGCACTCCATCACTCAAACCGATGTGATTATCCCAACCATTGATACCGTCCGTCATGAGGATGTTCTTTACTCTTGGCTTTCAGAGCATAAACCCTTGATGTTGTGTGGTCCGCCAGGTTCTGGCAAGACAATGACTCTATTCAGTGCTCTACGCAAACTCCCAGATATGGAAGTTGTTGGTCTCAATTTCTCCAGTGCCACTCAACCCGAACTGATCATCAAAACCTTTGAGCAGTACTGCGAGTACAAGAAAACCTTGAATGGAATGGTCCTCTCACCAACTCAGCTCGGCCGCTGGCTGGTCATATTCTGTGACGAAATAAATTTGCCGGCTCCTGACAAGTATGGGACACAACGAGCAATCAGTTTCCTGAGACAACTTGTTGAGCAAAACGGGTTCTGGTGTACTTCCGACAGAGCTTGGGTCAGTCTGGAACGCATACAATTTGTTGGAGCTTGTAATCCACCTGAAGATGTTGGTCGTCATCCCATGGGAGACAGATTCTTGCGACATGCACCAGTGGTTTTGGTTGATTATCCTGGCGAGCTCTCCCTCACTCAGATCTATGGCACATTCAACAATGCAGTTCTCAAAGTCATCCCTACATTGAGAGGGTTTGGTGATGCACTAACTCATGCCATGGTCGACTTCTACCTCAAATCTCAAGCTCGATTTACCGCAGAGATCCAGCCACACTACGTTTATTCACCCAGAGAGCTGACTCGTTGGGTCAGAGGCATCTATGAAGCCATTGCCCCACTTGAGCATCTTTCCCTAGAGGGCTTGATACGTATCTGGGCCCACGAGGCACTCCGACTTTTCCAGGATCGACTTGTTGACGATGAAGAAAGAGTATGGACGGCTGATATGGTCAGACAAACCGCTCTAGAACACTTCCCAACTGCAGACATCGACTCAGCATTACAAGGTCCGATCCTCTTCTCAAACTGGCTGTCCAAGAACTATGTTTCAGTGGAGCAAGATCAACTCCGGGAATTTGTGAAAGCTCGACTGAGGACATTCTGCGAAGAGGAAGTCGACGTTCCACTTGTACTTTTCAATGATGTTTTGGAGCATGCCCTACGCATTGATCGAGTCTTTAGGCAACCGCAAGGTCATCTCATCCTTATCGGTACGAGTGGCAGTGGAAAGACCACCCTCTCAAGGTTCGTTGCATGGATGAACGGCTTGAGCATATTTCAAATCAAGGTCCACGGTCGATACTCGGCAGAAGACTTTGATGATGATCTTCGTGGTGTCTTAAGGGCATGTGGTTGCCGTGGCCAAAAAATCTGCTTCATCATGGACGAATCAAATGTCCTAGACTCTGGGTTCCTCGAGAGAATGAACACATTACTTGCCAATGGTGAAGTTCCGGGTCTTTTCGAAGGCGATGAGTACTCTGCGTTGATGACCGCGTGCAAGGAAGGAGCACAGCGCCAAGGGCTGTTACTAGATTCTCAAGAGGAACTTTACAAATGGTTCACTCAACAGATTGTGAGAAATCTGCATGTTGTCTTCACGATGAATCCGCCACAAGATGGTCTCTCATCGAAAGCAGCCACTAGCCCCGCATTGTTTAATCGATGCGTTCTTAATTGGATGGGTGACTGGTCTGATCAAGCCCTTTTCCAAGTTGGATACGAACTTACTCAATCAATTGACCTGGACAAGCCGAACTTTACAGCACCAGACAGCATCACAAGAGCTTACCGTGATCTTTCTCTACCTGCTTCTCATCGCGATACTGTCGTCAATGCAATGGTCTACATTCATTACGCCGTGCAAAAGACCAACGAACGTTTGGAGCAACACCAAGGCACCGTGACCTATCTCACTCCTCGACACTATCTGGACTTCGTTACTCAGTTTGGAAAACTCTTCAGTGAGAAGCGTGGAGATCTGGAGGACCAGCAACGCCATCTG
Organism: Exophiala bonariae; assembly: GCF_035927105.1. NCBI lineage: Eukaryota > Fungi > Ascomycota > Eurotiomycetes > Chaetothyriales > Herpotrichiellaceae > Exophiala > Exophiala bonariae. The sequence continues at coordinate 42,921 of NW_027042526.1, read as the reverse complement.
AATGTTGGTCTCGAGAAGCTTCGAGATACTGTGGACAAGGTCTCAGATTTGAGAGTCAGCCTTGCTCAGAAGAAGCAGCAACTGGAGTTGAAGGATGCTGAGGCGAATGAAAAACTTCAAAAGATGGTTGCCGACCAGCGTGAAGCCGAAACTCGGAAGACTGCTTCCCTGGAAGTACAAACAGCCCTCGAGAAACAAGAAAAGGAAGTCGCAAGTCGCAAAGAGATTGTGCTCAATGACCTGGCTAGAGCTGAGCCCGCCGTTCTCGAAGCCCAGCAAAGTGTGAGCAATATCAGAAGACAGCATCTGACTGAAGTCCGATCAATGGCAAATCCTCCAGCTGGCGTCAAACTCGCTCTAGAATCGGTCTGCACACTGCTTGGCAACAAGGTCGATAGCTGGAGAAGCATTCAAGCTATTGTTCGAAAAGAAGACTTTATTGCAAACATTGTCAATTATGATAATGAAGCTCAAATGACAGCAAATCTACGACTGAAGATGCGAAATGAATATCTTTCTAACGAGGATTTTACGTTTGAAAAAGTTCACCGTGCGAGTAAAGCCTGTGGTCCACTTGTTCAATGGGTCCAGGCACAGGTGAACTACTCTGAGATCCTTGACCGAGTTGGTCCTCTAAGAGAAGAAGTTGAACAACTGGAAGAACAAGCACTTCAGACAAAAGCAGAGGCCAAAGCAATCGAAGAAACCATCATCAAACTCGAGTCCAGTATTGCGACATACAAGACAGAGTATGCTGCACTCATCAGTGAAACACAAGCTATAAAGACCGAGATGTCTCGAGTGCAAACCAAGGTCGACCGCAGCGTACGCCTACTGGATAGTTTGTCGTCTGAACGAGTCAGATGGGAGGCGGCTAGCAAGTCTTTCGAGACACAAATCCAGACGCTTGTTGGTGATGTCGTCATTGCTTCCGCCTTCCTGGCGTATGCAGGTCTTTATGATCAACAATTCAGAAAGGCTATGGTGGATGATTGGATGCATCATATGTCGCAGTCCGGCATTCTGTGCAAGGCTGACGGTTCCGTATTGGGCTATCTGTCCTCTGCAGACGAGCGTCTTCAATGGCAACGCCACTCACTTCCTGCCGATGATCTGTGCATGGAGAACGCTATCATGCTCAATCGTTTCAATCGCTACCCGTTGATCATTGACCCTCCTGGACGAGTCACCGAATTCTTGAAACAAGAACACCAAGGACGGAAACTGACTGTGACGAGTTTCTTGGACGATGCGTTCACAAAGCAGCTTGAAAGTGCTCTACGTTTTGGCAATCCAATCCTGATCCAAGACGCCGAATACCTAGATCCTATCTTGACCCATGTATTGAACAAAGAGTATCAAAAAACAGGTGGACGAGTACTCATCCAATTAGGGAAGCAGGAGATCGATTTCTCACCCAGCTTCCAACTCTACCTCTCGACCCGAGATCCTTCAGCAGCGTTTGCACCGGATGTGTGCAGCAGAACAACATTCATCAATTTTACTGTCACTCGAAGCAGCTTGCAAACGCAATCATTGAACGATGTTCTCAAGGCTGAACGACCAGACGTTGACAAGCGACGAACTAATTTGGTCAAGATGCAAGGAGAGTTCGACACGAACTTGAGACAATTGGAGAAACGCCTCCTTCAAGCACTCAATGAATCACGAGGCAACATTCTCGACGACGATAACGTTATCCAAACTCTGGAGACTCTCAAGAAAGAAGCAGCCGTCATTACCAAGAAGGTGGCCGAAACCGAAGGAGTCATGGCAGAAGTCGAGCGCATCACTCAAAGCTATAGTCAAATCGCCAATGCGTGCAGTGCAATTTTTGCATTGCTGGAACAATTGCATCATCTCAACCATGCTTATCGATTTTCACTGCAATACTTCCTGGACATCTTTAATTTTGTCCTTCACCACAACCATCACTTGACGAACAAAACCGACTATCAAGAACGTGGAGAGATTATCCTGAAGGACATCTTTGTTGAGACCTATAGACGCACGTCACTATCACTCCTACAAAAAGATCGAATCACCCTTGCTATGCTTCTCGTTAGAGCCATGCCTTACGAGCTCGATCGATCAGTACTCGAATTGGTTCTTGACGACCCTCTCCAGTCTCGTGGCGGCAACCCATCCGATTCTACTCCAGATGATGTGCTAGCTTCTGTTCGAAGACAGCCTGTCTTTGATCAATCTTTGATCGATCCTTCAAGCTCAAGCTGGAAGCAGTTCATGTCCGCTGAACGTGCCGAGCATTGCGTCCCAATTCTTTGGGCGGAGCAAGATAATGCTGTCAACGAAAACTTGTACAGATTGCTGCTAGTCAAACTTGCACGACCTGACAGGTTTTTGCCTGCCGCTGAAACCTTGGTTGGTAGTGTGCTTGGTCCAGAAATTTTCCAAGGAAGCGACGATCTAGGTACCATTGTTCAACAAGTGAGAAGTGAAACTCCCATTGCACTATGTTCGAATCCTGGGTTTGATGCGAGCTACAAAGTCGATGGTTTGGTTGAGAAGCAAAATGCAAGTTGTGCCAATGTTGCCATGGGATCTGAAGAGAGTGTTGCAAGTGCCGACAAAGCAATTACAAGTGCTGCGGCAAATGGCTCGTGGGTGTTGATCAAGAACGTTCACCTTGCGCCCCAATGGCTACAGAGCCTTGAGAAACGAATGTCAGCACTCAAGGCACACAGTGATTTCCGATTGTTCTTATCCATGGAATCAAGTCCCAAAATTCCAGTCAACCTAATCAGAGCATCGAGATCTCTGGTTTATGAACAACCAGCAGGTATCCGTGCCAACATGAAGGATACCCTGACGGTACTTTCCGATCGTGGAACACGAACGCCAGTTGAGAAGGGCAGACTGTACCTACTCTTGTGTTTCTTGCATGCACTTCTGCAAGAACGATTGAGATATGCACCGACTCTTGGATGGAAAGGACTTTGGGAGTTCAATGATAGTGATTATGAATGTTGTTCATTCATCATCGACTCGTGGATAGATTCGATTGCACAGGGAAGATCAAACATTGCACCTGTCAAACTACCATGGGACCTGATCCGTACTTTGATCACAGAGATGTACGGAGGCAAAATCGATGACGAAGGAGATTTCTTGTTACTGAAAGGTATTGTGGGCAGAATCTTCGACCCGGCCGCTTACGAGAATGACCATGAGCTCGTGTCGATCCCTGATGGGGAGTCTTTGAAGGTCCCTACAGGCACAACGATACGGGATTTCCTGGGATGGGTCGACAAACTTCCCGAGCGTGAGCCACCCACTTATCTTGGGTTGCCTTCGAATGCAGAGAAGCTTCTGTTGATGGGCCAAGGACGTGAGACCATCAGCAATCTAGCGCGTATTACAGATATGCTTGAGGAAGGAGAGCAATCGGGTTCGGGAGAGAAGAGCGAAGAGTAACTTGTTGGCTTGCTGGCTGATTGATAGGGGTACTGGAGGTTGATCTTCGCATGGGGAGTGGTCATAGAGGATTATGATTATTGTTGGGGATACAAAACACAGGTTCTGCTTCCAACGAGACGCTTGGTGTTGGGGGAATGAGCATTGGGTGCTTGCTTCGCTACATACATAGTATTGAACTACCGAGTTAGTTAGCGCAGGGCGTTGATGGCGTGTGTTTAGCCTGGGTGGTTGGGTATATCAGCCCGGTCTTTCAGCCTCTAAGGCTGAAAAATTACAGTAGATTTTACTCCTCAAAAAGACCATGACTTGATGGTTGAGAAAATTGCCTTGACACTCTATGTAGGTCTAGGCAATTCTCGTGCCAATAGATGCGTGACGACAGAATAAAAATTTGTATTCTCCACTCCAAGGACGCTATGCTGTTAACGCTCTATATTTTACGAATGCGATGCTCAAAAACCCCCGCTATGCCATCAGTCCCCATTCCAATGCAATCTGAGAAAAAAGAGCGTATGTTCTTCAAAACAAAGAATCCAAACGCCAAGTCAAGACAATTTGGGCATCAACTGGCCCCAAGTCCTCACGAGGCTCCGAAGTCGTTTAAGATGCCATGCAGCCTTGGATGGCCCAAGTCGCCTTGCCGTCAAAGTTGGCAACGTCAACGTTGAGTCCGGTGGGCTGGGTCATGGCCTGGCAGAAATCCGAGTAGATTGTCTGCCAGTTGGAATCGACAATCAAGCTGGTGATGGACGGATAGCCCGTCGGCACACCGACAAGGTTGCCACCGGGAGTGCAGAGCGGAAGCTGGATGTCCAGGTCTGCTCCTGAGGGGTCAGTCGTGGTGACTCGCACACTGTTATAGCTACCAGAGCTAGGTTTCATGACCTGCTGGCACTGTGTCTCAAACTGGATGGTGGTCGGGGCGCAGACGTCGCCGGCGGCCAGGTCGTACTCTCGAGAGGTGGTGGTGGTGAGGGTGGTCGAGTTGGACCAGTTGGCCATCTGATCGCCGGTGATGGTGGCAGAGGCCGACGCAAATCCGACGTTGAAGCCTGCCGTGAGCGATGCACCCAGATGCCAGCCCTCGGAGGTCATGGCGGTGGTGGTCTGCGAGAAGGTGAAGGTTTGCTTGCAGCCGTTGCTGTCATTGCAGTCGAACAGGTCCTGGTGGTCGATGATCTGGGGATCCGACAGGTGGCAGTTGCTGAGGCTTGTTTGATAGACTAGATTGATCACGGCAGACCGGTCGAGTTGGTAGGGTTGATACTGGCTGTCGTTGAAATGAATCGTTGCTGGAATGTCCACCGTGACATAGCTTGATGCGTAGCCGGTGGGCACTTTCCAGGCCGCCGCGGTCTTCTGCGCACAGGTGTAGACATCGTCGTCTACCGTGCAGGCTGACTTGACCTGAGCTGGGCCAGGGTTCGCGTAGTCTGTTCTTTGTCCGTCGACATAGTAGACGGATGGTGTCGTCTTCTTTCCCGTGGAGCCACTGCTGTTGTTGGCGGTCATTGGAGCTGCAACTGCTAGTGCTGCAAGTGCGCCAGATGAAATAATAGCGGTCTTCATCTTTGATATTGTTGTCTGAGTCTGAGGAAGAGATAAGTAGATGCTTGTTCGTGGTTTTGGTACCGAAGAGTTGTTGAAGAGGTAGGAATAGTTGTTGGTGGTGTTTGTTACTGCTGGTGATGTATTGGGTTGTTGAGGATATAGGCTGGACAACGCAGTGGTCTATATAGTCTTTGAACATTATGAGATCGCCGTTCTTCATCACGACCGACGATATAAACATCCATGATCTCTCCGCGAAAACGCCAGCGACGTAACAGTGACCTCTAGCAAGGCTGAGCGCTCCTTGTTAAAGGTTAACTGGTAAGCTAGTTCGAATGTGGCAAGTTCTCCCATACCGGGCGAATCACTGGTTCCCTTGCGGCCTTTTTAAGACGTAGAGTAGCCGAAAAGGGATAACTTCTGGTGAACTCCTCGTATAAAGAAATGTCAATAACACGAGCGCGCCACAGCCTCCTCACCTCCAGCTCAGCTACGAACTTCGACGTCATCATTTTTCCTCAGACTTGGGCAACTGCTACGGTATGATTGGTAGTAACATGATTCGAGATGGGAAAATAAAGCCGATGGCTCACATCAGGCTGAAGTTATTGTAGCTATGTCAGTTCGTATACAGTGTTGCTTCGAGGCGTTGTTTTCTAAGGACCAGGGGGGAAAATAGAATTGGCTCAGGAGGGATGGACATCGGACCACCAAAATTAGGAGCCTCGCCGCTGTGGATTCCTCAAAACACGAGCCTCCCATAAATTCTCGTATTAACGATGGTGTGGCATTCATCATTTCGCGTTACCAATAGAGCTTTTATGGCCATGCGAGTTGTAGGGTACAACTCGCCGCGGCTTTTAAGCCTCATATACTAGAATTCCTGTATACACAACAGGTTGTTTTCGATTAGCACTCGACGCCCAAAATATACATGCACCGATAAACCTACTCGTGTCAACTGCGGTACTTACATCGGTTCTAAGGCAGCCCCAGGAGAAATTGACGATGCAACCCCTAATACGAGAAGGAGATTATTTAGAAACTGTTGAAGTGAGGCACGACGGTTGTATCAGGGCTAAAGAAGCTCAGAAATAAGTTGGATGGATAGCTAGCCTTTGTATATACCATGGGAACGCCGCGGAGGATGGTAGCTTGAAATGGTTTTAAAAGCGGCATGTTTGCCTGCACGTGAGCTTCGGGCAGATTGTTTCGACAAAGCCGCCTGGGTGAATGCGCCAGGTGTTATGTCCACGGCTCAATTACTTTGGAAACAAACGTCTACGGATACTTGGTAATTCTACCAGAGCCTTACTGTCCAATCAATATCTTTTGCTGTCTGTCCTGAATGCAGAGTAAGAAAGAAAAAGCCCGCCACTATTCCACCATGCCTTCCTGACTCTTCTGACATCGGTTTAACACTCATCCACCCTCAATATCTACCCTTTTGTGGTCGGCTATATACATGGCAGCCCAGGAAGATTTGGTCATTGCCTCCGCGCGGAATAATTCACAATCAATCGGGATGGTACCTGCCCCTACAATCGCCTCGCCGGTGGCCTCCTTTCCGCCTCTACAACTCGATATGGCCGTCGACCTGACCCCCACGATCGCAATCGATCCCATTGCCTTGATCACCACCGAATGTATAACAATTACCTCGGCTATGCGTAAGCATGCACGCTGGGCACAATCCTCGGTCTCAGCCATTCTCGGGGGAGGCGCCTCTCGAACGCAAGAGAAGGAAATACAACGGTCGGGCTCTCAGAGTCGTCGAGGAGGAGGGAAAGGTCCTGGCCCTGTCATCTCTGACCCCGGGAAAGCCAGGCTGGTTGTGCCTAATGCCTCGGACGATGAAAACGCCAGTCTGGCCAGTCGATGGGGTCTGCGTGGGAAGAAGGGAAAGAGCATGCAGGACAATCCACTTCTCACGGCTTTTGCCCGCTTGAGGAGAGATCTCGCTGGTTGCAGAGACGTTTCGACTGTTGATGCACCGGAGCTACTGCATCCGTTTCTGCAGGTCATCAGAAGCTCGTCGACGAGTGCGACGATTACGAGTCTCGCCGTCATCTCCATTACCAAGTTTCTGTCCTACAATATCATCTCCATCAAGAGTCCGAGGATCGCTTTGGCTATGCATCTACTGAGTGCGGCCATTACACACTGTCGTTTTGAAGCTAGCGACACATCGGCCGACGAGGTTGTGTTGCTACGGATCTTGAGGTTGATGGAAAGCGTGATTTCGAGACCAGAAGGCCAACTACTAGGTGATGAAAGCATTTGCGAGATGATGAGCACGGGATTGAGCATGTGCTGTCAGGCCCGCCTGTCCGAAGTGCTCAGGAGGTCCGCGGAGATGGCCATGGTCACGATGTGCCAGGTCGTCTTTACCAGACTGAAGTTTTTGAACATCGAGGAAGTCCCACAGACTAGAAGTCGGTCGAACACCAAAGTTACTCTTTCTGGTACCGGCGAAGACCTGAAGATTGAGCCTCCCATGTCTGGCAGCGTCATGGGCAACGGTGAACTTGAGCGTCCAAGTGTCGACGTCGAAGGTCGGTCTAGCGCCGAACCTGGTGCGGAACCAAGAGATCCTTCCGCTGTTCCTCAGACGACAGTACCAGCAACTGCGGAGGACGAGTTTGAGAACGTGGAACCTTACTCTTTGCCTTCTATCAAGGAGCTGTTCAGAGTGTTGATTGGCCTGCTCAATCCACACGATAGAACGCATACTGATCCCATGCGGATCATGGCACTGAGGATTATTGATGTTGCTTTGGAAGTTGCAGGGCCTTCTATAGCTCGACAACCCACCCTTGCCGTATTTGTGCAAGATGACCTTTGTCAACATCTCTTCCAACTTGTTCGGTCGGACAATTTGTTCCTTCTAGACAGCTCTCTGCGTGTTGCGGGCACATTACTCGCAACCTGCCGTCAACTGCTGAAACTACAGCAGGAACTATTTTTATCATACTTGGTGGCATGTCTACACCCCCGTGTCGACATTCCACAGGAGCCAGGAATTGATCCATCGCTATACGAGGGTGTCCCCTCAGCTCCGAAATTGGTTAAGCCATCTCCTTCTCAACCCCCTAGTAGGGCGGCCACTCCTGTACCGGTACAGGATAGGAAGAGGTTGGGGCTTGAAGGGGGGACTAGAAGGCCAGAAGCCCGGGAGGCCATGGTTGAGGCGGTTGGGACATTGGTGCGGATGCCGACATTCATGGTCGAGCTTTTCTTGAATTATGATTGTGACGTCGACAGACAAGATCTTTGTGAAGACATGGTTGGACTACTCTCGAGAAACGCATTTCCTGACTCGGCAACGTGGAGCACAACCAATGTTCCACCGTTATGTCTCGATTCTTTGCTGAACTTTGTATCATTCATGGCTGACAGGCTTCATCAACCTATACCAGAAGGCACGAAAGAAAGGGTAGAAAAGATACAAAAGCAAAGGATACAGAAGAAAATCATCAAGATCGGTGCTACAAAATTCAATGACGACCCGAAGGCAGGTGTAGCCTTCTTGGTGAAGAACGGAATTATCAAGGACCCAGATGATCCATTGCAGATTGCACATTTCCTAAAAGGAACTTCCCAAGTTTCCAAGAAGGTTCTCGGAGACTTCATTACCAAGAAATCCAATACGCGGCTGTTGACGGCGTTTATTGGTCTCTTCAAGTTCGAGGACAAGCGAATTGACGAAGCGTTGCGAGAGATTCTTGGAACTTTCCGCCTGCCAGGAGAATCTGCATTGATTGAGCGAATTATCAACACGTTCACCGAGAAGTACTGCGAAGAGGTGGCTCCTGAAGAGATAGCGGACAAGGATGCTGCTTTTGTTCTTTCATACGCGGTCATCATGCTGAACACCGATCTCTATAACCCCAATCACAAGGGTCAGAAGCGAATGACAGCGGAAGACTTCGGAAGGAATCTTCGTGGAGTCAACGCTGGAAAGGATTTCTCCCCGGAACTTCTCCAGGACATTTACGACGCAATCAAGGAGAATGAGATCATACTTCCGGATGAACACGACAATCAACACGCTTTCGAGTATGCTTGGAAGGAGCTGTTGATGAAGACCACCGATGCCGGAATGCTCGAATTGTGCGACACAAATGCCTTTGATGCAGAAATGTTTAAAGCGACTTGGAAGCCCATTGTTGCAACGCTATGCTACGTATTCATGTCGGCCTCGGACGATGCAGTTTTCTCCCGTGTGGTCGTCGGTTTCGATCAATGCGCTCAAATCGCAGCCAAATACGGCGTCACCGAGGCTTTCGATCGGATCATCTACAGCATCAGCCAGATCAGTGGTCTAGCAGCCGAGATTCCTCCAAGCACATCACTCAACACTGAGGTTCAAGTTGGAAAGAAGAGGATTATGGTCAGCGAAATGGCCGTGCGTCTCGGACGGGATTTCAAAGCACAGCTGTCTACCGTTCTCCTATTCAGAATTCTATCCGGCAATGAAGATGCAATAAGCGGGACGTGGATCTATATCGTGAGGATTCTACGGAACCTGTTCGTTAATTCATTGATCACTTTACCAACGATTGAGGGGAGTCGGCTTTCAGCTCTCGATTCCATTCCACTGCAACCACCCTCACAGGTCATCGATAGAGACGGAAGGCTGGGCGATAGTGGCATCTTTTCGACCTTCACATCCTACCTCTCCAGCTATGCTGCTGATGATCCACCAGAGCCTTCTGAAGAGGAGCTTGAGAATACGCTCAGTTCTGTTGACTGCGTTACAGCATGTAACGTCGATGGTGTTTTACGACACATTGCTGCTTTACCCACGGCTCAGATCAAGACTCTGGTAGCAGCACTTCTTTCACAGGTGGAGGACTCAACTCCAGTTGTCACTGTTAAACCAGAGCGTCCGATCCCTGTAACCGCCCGGGTGAATGGACATCGCATGCCAAAGGCTGGGCCAGAATATGACCCCGGTACAGTGTTTCTTCTTGAGTATGCGACCCTACTCACACTGAGGGACGAGGGGACGATAGCTGCAGCCGGTGAAGGTTTGACTGGGACGCTTCAAAATTATGTACGAGATGCCGCCAATCTACATCCTCTCGCGGCCTCCAGAATTGTTCATTATTTGCTGGAGTTGTTACGGCACAGCTATGTAAGTCTTGTCAAGATGTTGATCTCTCTCACAAACTAACGTCCAGCAGACCAACGATTTCATGCGGGCACCGGTGGTCATGCATGCTATCTCCAGTTTCGACGACAATGTATTAGACCGGACAGCAGCCACTGTTATGCAAGGTCTCGCGCGCATCATATCGCAACCCGATCCTCTACGCAACGAAGTCACCAAATCACCAGACTTCTGGTCCACCCTTCAAAGACTTCATCAGCACAAGACCGAAGCTGAGCATGTCTTCGAAATCTTGACCACACTAGCCACTGCTCGACCATCAGCCCTGACGGCTGACAACTACGAAGCCACAATCGCGCTCGCCAACGACTTCGCTTCCGCCGGCTCCATCGGATCGATCCAGGAGAAGCGAAAGGACTTCGCCGCCAAGCGCGGTCATCAAGCCAAACCTGCCCGACCCGAAGACCTCGTCGTCGTCCAACGGGCCATCAAAGCCATCAGCTTGATCTACCAACTCACAGACCTAACCCCAACGCTCATCTCACAATCCCATCTCGAGCGTCAAGAAGCATGGGCAGCAGACTGGAGCCCGGTCTTCCGGGCCCTCTGCGCGCAATGCGTCAATCCCTGCCGCGAAGTCCGTCATCGCGCACTATCCGCCCTCCAACGCGTCCTCCTCGCCGACACCGTCGCAGACCACGAATCTCACACCGAGTGGACCGCCATCTTCGACGAAGTGCTCTTTCCACTAACACTCCGTCTCCTCAAGCCCGAGATCTACCAGCTCGACCCGCTCGGCATGAACGACACACGCGCACAGGCCGCGAGCATCCTGTGTAAGATCTTCCTGCGCTATCTCGACAGACTTGCGGGCTGTGGCCGCCTGCCAGACGTGTGGGTCAAGGTCCTTGAGCTGTTGGATCGTCTCATGAATGCCGGAACCGAGACGGATGCGCTGGCCGAGGCCGTCAGAGAGGGTGTCAAAAATGTGCTACTTGTTATGGATGATACGGGCTATTTGGGCCGTGATGGCACTCCCGCTGCTGGTATTGAGCTGCCGCGCGGTGAGGTGTCTGTGCCTACGAGAGGTGGCGATGGCGCCGATGACGAGCCAGAAGACGGGGATGGGGATGATGGAGAAGACGAATCTGGAGAGGAACGTCAAGAAAAGCAGAAGAAGAAAGACGGCCAACCGGCCAAGATCGAGGTCTGGGCCGAGACAAACAGGCGCCTGGATAGATTCCTGCCTGGGCTCATCGAGGAGTTGTTCCCTGCCCCGAAACCTGACCTCGCTCCTGCGGTTGACGCTAACCCCCAACCTCCAGTATCTGAAAGGACACAGGCGGTGGCAGAAGAAGGAGATTCTGCTGCCACAGCACAGCCGAGTGCAATTCCTCTGCGTGGGAGTTCAGGCCGTTAGCTGGTTAAGCCATAAAAGCATGGGGTGGTCAAGAAAGTCGCTTTGAAGCAGGAGCAGGCGTACCAGGCGGCGCCTTCTATATAGCATTAGTAACGGATCGCAATTAGTAGCTAATGCCAAATGTGTATTGTACTGTATCATGTTGAGTTCAATGCAATCTATCTGCTGTCGACCGGCCGGCCTGCGATGGACGGACGCTCCCAGTACAATGTCCTGCAAGCTGCGATGGTTGCCTCTGGTCATGCATGCTCAGAGTCCACCTAGACTTCGTATGTGAAGTGGAGCTCAGGCTATGTCAGAACAGAATAGAATTGGCCTCATTCCTGGTGCCCATCGCAGCTTGGAGGGAGGGTGAGGTTCTAGCAATTCGCTCTGGTGAATCGTCGTCGCTGAGCTGGGTTTGGAGCAAGCAAAGCCCAATCCACACTCAGGACACTCCTATTGTGTGATTCTCTTGCACACCACAATATAATCGAGTCTCTCTGTGAGCCCCCTTGTCCTGCCGGCGCAACGGAGTATGTCAACGAATCAATTCTTCTGAAGACCTCACATGCTCTGCTGGTGTCATCTAAACCGAGCGCACCAGCATGGTGTCAAATCAACCCCGTTCATAGCTCCTGTAGCAGGCTTCCAGTTGTGTTGGGCCCATTCTCAGTGATCTCAACAGAGCCTGCTTGCTGCTTGCCTACACCTTTCTTCTGCTGCTTTTGGACGCAGTCGCATTTGTATTTCTCCCTAAATTCCTCCGTCGTCAAATTAACCAGGACTTTCAATGCGGAGTTGCTCGCCCGAGTTCTAGCATACCTAATGCTGCTGCCTTTACTGATTGGTTCGATGATTTTCCCATGCACGACCCAACCAACATGCATTTCGATGCCTGCAACTGCCTCATCTCCAGCCTCATCAGTATCAAGTCTATCACGGGTGGAAGGTGTGGTTAGCTTGGTGATCACCTCCGGAGAACTTTTCTGACATCTGAATTGCTCTTTGAGCAAGCGGAACAGAAATGTGGTTGGATGTCGATTAGCAAAGCTGTCGTACGCCCGAATATCTCTGAAAAACTCCACCACATGGTTGTTGAAGAACTTCTCGATTTCGCAGAAGTCAAATCCGGAGTCGACAAGCACAGCTCCAAGGTAACTCTCCACTAAATCTGCCAGAGCTTTTGGTGGCGATCGGGGCGTCTTAGTCCAAAAGTCCGGCTTCACTCCGTCGACCTTGGACGCCTCATCGAACCATGTAGCGTAGGCCGCAATTTCGGAAAACAGGGACGGGGTTGCGGCTGAGATGAGTTTGTTGAATCCTAACGTGACTGCGAGTGCAGCCAAGAACTTGTTCGATACCATTGCCATCTTGTGCTCCGTGAGCCATTGAGGTCCTCGAGTTTCATTATTGGAGAATAACCACCATATACAAACCCAATCAAGGCAAGCATCTCCGAGAAACTCGAGGCGTTGCAAGTCAGGCACAGTAGAGTGTTGGTCGGAAGAATGTGTGAATGCCGAGCGCAACAAACGTGGATGTCTGAAACGATAGCCTGTGATAGTAAAGATTTTCTCCGCCAGATCATGTGCAACTGGATCTTTTGCTACCAGACTCCATCCAGGAGCCTGGTACATGGGAGCGACTTCCTTCCAAGTGGTTAGGTCATGATTTTCATCTTCCACTAGTTTGGTGATAGCCTGTATTCCAAGGTCGAACTTTTCAGCAGTCGGCAAATGTTGTGTGGTCATGATTGCAGCTCCAATCACTGCTTCGCAGACATCTGCAATTGTCTTTTTCCCCAGCGCATGGCTGCGTTGTTTGTTTGTCAAGTTGATGACACGGCCTTTGATCTGCTTCAAAAAGTCTGGATACCAAGTGTCTCGCCACTTTTCAGAAGAGCTAGCTCGGATATACTGGAAGAGTTCGTATTCAGGCTTTGAGGCTACTGAGAATAGTCGGCTGTTCGATAACATTTCCATACGCTTGCAATGCATGCCTTCTTCGTTGCAGGTCGTACGGTTGTATATAGTGATTGTTGTCATCATTTTGAGCAGAGAATCACCAATGAATTCCAGACGCTCATAGTTTGAGCTCACTCTTCGGTGAGCATCGATACTGTCATCCAAATCAACGACGTCATCGTCAGGCGCATCTCTATCTCCATCGGCTTCTCCTTTGGTGTCTTGCGTGAAAGCTTGAAGGCCAAGGTCAAGTGGTATCTGAGTCAGCTTGAGTTTGAGCAAAGCTTCGCTAACAATGAGGAAATTTTCCAGCTTGTGAAGGACTGCAGGCCAGAGCTGGAGAGTGCGGGCATTCTCTGCAGAGATTCTACCAATTTCTAATGGCTGTGGTGCGATGTAGCACAAGGCCATTCGAGTTTGGTCTTCTGATACCTTCTCCAACCAGTTTCGACCAGACACAACCAGAGTGGCTTCAAGCACAGGCTGTTCAGAATCGTACCTCTCGGCGAATGATTTTATTTCTCCATTCTTTCGGCGCCATGTGCTATCGGTAAACTCAATAATACTGTCCTTGTGCCTCTTTTTGACAAATGCCGGAATTGGCAGGGCTGGATCCCAGATGGAAACACCTCGGACAACCCTTTTGGTAAAGTAGTGGAAAGAACCATTACCCGGGTCAACCAGATATTTATTCATCCAGTTATCACCTTGGAGTGCGTGATTAGGATGCATCCAACGCTCTCTTGCCAATTGGTGCCCCTTTCTGAGCTCTTCGGCGTCAACCAAAGAATCAAAAGTTGCTTCCTTCGATTTACTCGCCGCCCGCGGATGGTTCGAGTTGCGTGAAGCAGGGGCTAACCAATAGCTCATCATACGGGGATCTGGTTCGTAAACCTTCCGGAAAATATCTTCAAATACTGCATTCAGCGTAAACTTTGTCAAGCTTTCGACCTCTGCAGCAGAAATAGCAATCGGCTGAGTGAGACTCTCAAAGCCCACACGATACTCGACATTGTCCTGTAAGAAGACTGGAAATTCTGGTATGACTGGTAGTATTGCTCTTGTGAACAGTATAAAGCCACTGCTTTCGAGGCGATCGGTGGGTAGATATACATCCACAAATGTTGCAAACACCTCCATTGGTACCGTCGAAGTGGTTCCAGTCTGAAGCCAGAAGTCAGGTTTCAGTTTCTTCTTGTAGTCGTCCTTCTGCTCAGAGACGGCAATTCGTGCGTTCAAGTTATCTGGCTTCACTTTTTGGAAAATGCTGTCCAGATTTTCATCCAAAAGTTGCTCATGACGCAACCATACACAGCATTTCCATGCAGCAGAACACCTGGCGAGGACCTTGCTGGCCTGGGGCTCACCAACAGCTCCTCGGACGCGCATCGCCATGTCGTTGTCTGTGCTGGGAAGGATCACTTTGTAGGTAAATCTCTTGTCCATGACGTCGATATCGATCATTTCCACATACACTTCCGCTGAAGTCGCACCTATCCTCCTCAAGGACTCTGCATATCGCTTGAGTAGTTCCAGTGAATTGCCGAGATTGGCAACCATGCCTGAAGATGTTATAAAGCCTTTGTTTCTCTTCTCCGCTCTGGCGAGCTGCTGCTTTAAATGGGTTCCAATGCCTAATTTTCGATCGGGGGAAAGATGCTGGCAATACTTTCTGATGTACTTCTCGTCCTCGATTGTTTTTCTGACATGGTCCATCCGATTAGAGTTATTCTCCTCGACCATATGAGCGTAGATTGAATCTGTCGCCCGCGCACGGCCTCGCGATTGCATGTATTGGATTGTCGTTTGGTATAAGTCAAAACGGACGACAAGGTTGCACTGAGGGATATCAATGCCTTCTTCGACCACCTCCGTAGCAAACACTATATTGATTTGCCCATCGCGAAACTTGGCCATGATTCTTTGTTGATCTCTCAATGATCTTGCATTATCGGTACCAGTCAGGAATCCAGGTCGCATATTTTCAACCTCCAGTAATTGAAAACATGCACATAGCGTGGTTACGGATAGCTTCTGCTGAACAAAAACAATTGTCTTGGTGGCGGGAGCGATTGAATATTGATACTTTAGTTTCTCGTAGAGCACACGAACCTTGGGCGAAAGGTCGAACTCACTCGCAACATTTGGTTTCTTAAAGTTGTGATGCCTGACGAGAGAAACTGCGCTTTGAACCGAGCGCAGCAGTCTGGCTTTCTCCTCCGTTCCCGAATGGATGTAGAGCTTGGTCCGCTCCAGGTACATGATGGCTTTGAAATCTTGGTGTGACTCATGAGCCGAGGTGAAAACTTGTTTCCATACCCTATCCGCTGCCCAGTGTCCAAGATCTCGTTTTGCGTAAACCGAGAAAACAAAATACTGCTTGAAATCGTCGACGAAGCCACAACGTTCTCGCAGGGAACGGCACAGGTCTGTTTCTGAAGATTCTCCAGGTCCCGTTTCGCCCTGGAATTGGATGGCAGGGTACACCCAGACGTCGTCCTTGGCCCGGGGGGCATATTTGGTCATGGACAAATTGTCAGTGGTTACTATGTGACTTTGCAGCATGTACTCGAGGTTTTGGAAGGCTTTGCCAACGTCGCCTTTTCCGTCCACAGGAGACGCAGTCATGCCAAAAATGTGTGGTTTGCGACCTCTTGCCGTCATGTAATGTCCTTCGATGATCCTTGCATATGGGTGGCCCCCTTTGCAATGATGAGCCTCATCGAAGATGAGAAGAGATATTTGGTCCATGTCATAGTATGCATGGTCGAGACAATTTCGAAGGACTTCTGGTGTGCAGACAACCACATGGTTCTCGCGAAAGATTTTCGCCCACGGTGCTCCTTTCCATAGATCCTCACCAGAATCGCCATAGAGAGATATGACAGGGTTCGGAAGGTTGTTGGTGAGAAAGTGAGCTTGTTGTTGAGCTAGATGAACAGAGTTGGCCAAGAAGAAAACAATCCGATGTGCTTCTCCTTCGACATGATTCATGAGCTCCAATTCGAGAAAGTGCTTGATCAACAAAGCAGCAATGAGAGTTTTGCCGCTCCCCGTGTCAAGGACCGCAATTATGTTTTTCTCCTTCGCTCGATCAAAGAGTTCCTGTTGATAATCACGGACTTTGCCCATGAGACTTTCCTGTGGTACAACGCCACTGGACTGAGATGGAAGCTGATCATTTTGCAGTTGTTGGATGACTTGAGTTTGGACATAGTCACTAAATGCCGAAGAGTTCTGTGTTTCCTTTGGGTGGTTCGAGTGTGTAGATATGACCGACTCCGCATCACTGGTCTCATCCGAGCTCTCAAAATCGATCAGTGGGGCTACATCTACGTCCATCTTGATGAGATAATCTTGTGAACCAGATTCCTGAGTGAAGCGAGACGAACACCGTCAGGGCAAGGGGTCTTGACTGCGTTGTCAAAGCTGGAAAGGATCCCGGCTTGAATATGAGTCCAAGACAGCAAATCAATACGGGACTTCCATAACCGCCATTCCAAGCGATAGACAAAAGAAAGAGGCTATGACTTGTGATTGAGATTGAGAATGAGTAGGAAGAAGGGAGTACTTGAGAAAGCAAACAAGAGAATGTAGGTTGGTTACACAAGATTTATAACCTGGGCCAAGAGCGCATGTGAAGAAACAGTTCACCTAGGGTACCTACCTCACTTGACTCATCGTGCTTTCGATTCACTTTCTCTCAATTGTAATTCATAGTTTGGTCAGAAGAGGGTGAAAGTTGGGCACATGGAGGACAATGAGGGAAGGAGGAGTGAAGGAGACGGTGATTGCTTATCTGCACGTGAAAAGTCTAGATACCTTGGCCAGAGCCTTGTGGCCTAGATCCCAGGGCAAGCCTTTAACTAAAACATTAACGAGCCCTAGCCCCTGGGCACCCCTGTCAACGGAACATTATGTCATTCTCGTTCACTGCAGGTACCTAGGTAGTCAAATGGTATTTTGGTCATCTCTGCACTCCTGCGCTGCGACACACAACTCCTCCCACCAGCCGTTCGTTGTGTTACAGAACACTTCTCACCACAAAAATGATACCTATACTTGCGGCAATCGCCACTTGCCTTTCCTTGGCCATTGCCCACGGCTCACACTCGCAAGAAGCCCTTGCAGACCCAGCCGAAGATTGGGCTCTCTATCATCTACAGGAAGAACACCGTAAGCAAAGGCAGTGCCCTATCAAACCAGCCATACATTTACTGACGCTTTCGGTTTCCAGATATATCCAATTTCGACGCTCCCTCATTTTTCTCCCTCCATGACTTCAACAACGATGGAGCATGGACCCCAGATGAAGTCCGTCGCATCTACGGCCTGGACGATGAATCTCTCCAAACTACGCCCGCCGAAACCAAAGACCGCGTCGTTCTCGACGTGTTCAAGATATTTGACCCTACTGGCACCGGCCTGATCACACGCGCAGCCTGGGTCGACGCGAGTCGTGCCGGCAAAAAGCTACCAGACTCCAAACTGGGGCCCGGCCACCACGGAGATGACGAATATGAATACGAGATCCACCATTTCGAGAAATTCCACGACGAGAATACACAGATCGAAGATCTGATCCACCCCGAGGATATTGAGCATTTCAGAAAACACGAGATGAGAGAGGATCAGGAAGCCCGGGTCGAGATGGAGCAGCAGCAGAGAATCGTGGAGAGGAATATCCCCCCAATGTTCAGAAAGCCACAATGACGATGAAGAGCTTCGACTGACGATTGGAATGTTGTACGAATACTGCAAAGAGATGGGATGGATATAGAGCCATGTAGAAACAGTTTTAATGGTACGGCTTGATCTGGATATCGAAGACACAATGCATAACCCCTGGTGCATAGGTTTTCACTTCATGAACACCAACACATGATATGCGGTTCTTGGACCCCCTATCCGATAATTTAGTAAGCGTCTCAATCTCATGGACAACCTTGACTTTCCATGCATCAATCTGAATAATATCCACGTTCTCATGGACGTGCAACCAGCTCCCTTTGGCGCGCGCATCAGTCTTCAGGCTCAGGACGGTGGCGTGCTCCCAAGTTCCGCGTGAGCTTGGAAGAAGCCCCATGTTCGCATGTCGAACATTCAAGCCGCGGTGGGAAGGACTCCGGGCTTTCAACTCCTCATGAAGGGCCAACATGAGCGGAACTGACCACTTGTTGTCACCTAGAAATGCGACACATCTGATCTCTGCGCCTCCGCCTATCGTGGTACTCTCGACCCAGATTTCAGCCAGTTCACGAACTGTCATTCCCTGCAGCCGCCCTTCATTGTCGACCAGAACGACCAAACACCTCCATCCATTCGCCTCACATCCCCTCCTGAGACCCTCAATACTCCAAGGATTGATGTCCCAGCCCCAGACGGTCCGAACGTCACGTTGCAGGTAGCAAAATGCAAAGTATCCGATGCCTACATAGAAATCAACCACATCAACACAGTTGACGTCCTCTCCAAGCTCGCTTTGCGCAAGACCTTGAAAAGACGACCTCGATTGTCCCAGACCAGCATCAACGCCCAGTATTCTCGCCTTCTCCGAGACATTCCCACGACTGAACATGGTGTAGATCGGCGCCCAGCACTGCGTGATACCTCTATGCTGCGAGGCCGAGACCCAAAACGCTCGCTCAAAGTCCTCTGTCGCCGGCTTCGAACCACTCTCAGTGGTCTTGGCTGCACCCCAGTCGCCAAAGATGGGAAGCAGGTGGGAAGGGCTGCGTAACACATTCTCTGTCTTCACCGTGCCTCCGCAACTCGCTTCAGCCTGTGCTTGTGCATCGCCGATCTCATCCGCTGCAATCGGAGCGTTGATAGCAACCCGGCTGATTCCCATACCTTCAAACCCACCCTCGACGACATGTCTCAACAACACCGCCTTTTCTTCTTCAGACAAAGCCTCGTAGAATACCTGCCATGGTGGAGAATGCGTCCTGAAGTTATACGGCAACAGCAATAGTGGGGGATAGATGGTAAACCGCTTCGGGAGATCAGCGATCCTCAATGTCGGCTGTTCGTCCTCCTGAGGCGATACATGATCCTGTACAGTGACTCTCTTGGCCGCGAGGAATAGCAGAATCCCTTTCTTCAAAGGATTGGCCTGTTGCTTTGGTCTGCGGTGCCTTGGTCTTGCTTCAGGCATCTCGCTGGAGGAAGCCATTCTTAGTCTTTCGAACGAGTCCTCAAGGCTGTCAGGGCATTTCATCAGCAATCCAGATCGCTAGTTCATATGCCAGCTTCTTGCGGGAATGCATTTGTTGTATTATTGGTCTCTCGAATCTGGGTTGTGTACTAGGTACTTCATTGCGAACTCGAATTTGGGGACCCAATTCATAGGCTCCGAGCCTTGTGTGGTGAGTGACGTCATTACAAGGCTTGGGTGTATCAAAGAAGAGTGGGCGAGACATTCAAACTTCATTCAGCTGCTTGATGCAGCCTCTATGGATGGACTACTATAAGTTTCACGATGCCATGGATCAAGGCTAACGGCTTGGTCCCACTATACGCAAATCAAAGACTTTACGGCTCACTCAAACACGACTGCGAATTAAGGGGAATGCGAATAGATTGCTATTTTCAAGTTCGAGTCCAGAGGTGTATAAATGGCCAGATGATGTTCACAGCTTCACGAGACCCCGGGTTGCGAAGAGATCTTCCAACGCATGTCACTTGGTACCAAGGTTGCTTCGGTCTTGACGATGGATTCAGAAAAACTTGAAGGCTTCCCCAAGATGGTAAGTATTCCAGCTTTGTAACCTTGGATTGTTCTCAGAAGTATGGAATTGCTTTCTGGGCACCCACCTGCTTCTGTAGTAAAAATTGGCGTTTCCTGTTCTCCTTTTTACTAGTCCTCTAGACACATTGCGACAGGATGCTCCATTTCCAAACCACATCCAGCCATGGCCACATCAGTAGGTGTATGACAGGTGCTTCTCCTTCTCTTTCCATGATTTCAGTTATATCCGCCTCGACCCCTGAAATCCAACCAAGCTTCCTTATGATGACGAGGTCTTTCTGAAGCGAATTCGTCTATGCTCATCTTTGCCGCCGGACCACATCCTGCTCTTCCACACCACTCAGCAAGTTCGATCTCGGGGTACAGGGAAGGACCAGTGTCTGCACTTGAGAATTCACAACTCATGGTCTCTTCAGGTTTCAGACAACAAGGGATGCGCCGTGATCCCGACCGCTTGTGGAAACGACCTCGACGCGCTGAAGCATCGAGAGCGAGGCGGAGCGTCCAGAAGCCACTTTGGAAGAAGGCTACATGAGAAGAACATGGCAGCACACGGAGATCGATGGACACCAGCCATCTTTATACTCTTGGAGTCAACCCGCTGCTGAGACACATGTTACATTTTCGTGTGAATGAGGCGATCCACAGTGACTTTTGGTGTTGAAGTTGGGTAAGAGGAGAAGTCAAATATAAATGGTCAACCATGAGGATTGAGCATCACATTTGAGGCCGCTCAAGGGCCGTGCATGCGGATAGTCTCATGATCTGCACAAATGGCTCACAACTTTAAGCATTACCTCCGCTCCGCCCCTCCCACTATCAAACGTTAACAGTTGAGCAGTAAGCGGTACTTTCCGCGCGTTCATGAGGGATGAATTCCCCAGTATTATGGCTTCAACTGGGAAGGCCCAGTCTTGTCCTGGACTTTGAAACGAACGGCCATGTTGACTTTATTGTGCCTCACCCTGGTGATCTGGTTTGCCGATTGGAGGCCACGGCAATCGCGTGATAAACAGTGCATTTAAGCGCAAACCATGCTGGCAGACTATCAGGGAAGTGATAACGCCACCATTGATATGTCTCATATCGCAAGAAATAAAGAACTGAACATGAGATTCCAGACTGACGACGCGACGAACACGAAAGAGTTACAGTAGCAGGCTGATGACTCTCAAACATCAATTGCCAAGTGCGGGGATGCCACAGTAGAGAATGGTGAGCATGGATAGCTTCCATCTTCGTGGAGAAGACATTGCTTGCCGCTGGTGTACCTGGGTAGACGGGCGATTTCACCGACTAACTCGCCAGCTAGAAACGGCACCACCTGGAAGCGGTAGACATGAAATTTGTGAGAGGCTGTGCAGCCTTATCACCACATGATATCCTGCATGCGGATTAAGTCTGTGACTTGAGGCCTCTCTGGCAGAAATCTTGAATCGTTATACCAACAAACCTCCCCTATCAAACGGAGGGTTCACACTCACATAGAAGGCAATGGCGGGCACCTGAGAGATGTCGTTCTCTGTGATCAGGACACATGAGGCAAGTGATGAGCGAGCGCAGAGGGAGACAGAGACATCCTTTCTCGGCAATCGATTTGAAGGCCGGCTAGAAGGGAGTATTCGCCCTTGGAAAGGAGAAGGGGGAGCAGGTACATGTGACAGGTTCAACTTTCACAACGACCCATCAACACCAGAACCTGGCTCGAACAATGGAGAACCTATCCATAGCACATACGGATAGCTATCCTTGACCAGAGAAGCACTCACCTCTGAGATGCCTGTTGAGCTGAACCACAGGCAAATTGGCCGTTCATCCAACTGTCCAGTGCAGTGGCCGGCCGAGCTTCGAGCGCGAAGGGAACATACTTCGTTAATGGCGAATAGCCACCAGATATGAAGGCTGGTAAAAGGCACACGTCAGATCTACTTCCCCGGCCACTCGCATTCCCCCGCAGCCATCCCCGTCGTGCATTGCATTGCATAAACTCCGTATATCTCAGATCAAAATGAGGTCCAAACACGACATCAAATCTGCGTGACAGCACGTCAGAATCGATCCGCCCGCTGCGAGCCCGGGACGGTGACGTGCAATCAAAGCTGCCAGGGCGACTGTTTAGCGCCGCGGTCAGACGAGATTGCTTATCATAGTATTGACATTGATTGATTGAGATGATTGAATTGATGGATCTGGGGTGAGTGACAGGTGTTGGACGTCAGAAAGCGTCAGAGGCGGAAAGACTGGAGCCGCACTTTTGCTTTGGGGCCAAGGGGCGGCTCCGTGTATGTGCGTGTGCGAACTTCGGATCGACGACGCGTTCGGATAACACGAACACGAAAACGAAATGAACATGATGCAAGGCTTCACTTCACCTTGCATGTCCGTGCTGTGGTCCAACTGTTTACAAAGTTACTCGGTATAACGGGTGCACATGTCACATTCTACAGGGTTGGCTAGCTAGTGAACCCGTTTCCTCGTTGAGCACGCTTTCCGACGACCGTCACATCTGACATGGCCATTGCCACAAAGAAAGGAACTACGGAGGGATGTACCTACTCGTAGCCAGACTTTGATTGTTTGCATGTGCAAAAAAACCGAAAGTTTTGCGACCCGCTGTTTCCTGCTTTGAGAGGCAAGGTTTGGACGGTGAAATTGTCACTACGTCAGATATTGTTGGCGGATTCAGAGACAGGGAGGTATTGAACTGCGGATTCACCGAAGTCGACTGAAGTGGTATCACCAATTGCCACCACCTTGAACTTGAAGGATGAGGCTCGGAGATTCACTGGCATGCAAATCGAAGGAGTCGAATTTCAGATACCTACCTAAGCGAGCTTAACGAGGGCGAAATCCTTCTGTGGCAGTGCGCGTGTGGCAGAGCGGGTATTGGCCGTGGCGTAAGATTCATCACATGATCAATCGCACATGTCTTCCCCAAAAGGTTCGGGGTAATCCGAGTCCGGACTCTCTTGGAAGTGGGAAGGGGTCGAGGTCTGCTCGGCCTGCCCCGTTGCTTTGCCGAAGGTGCATCGTCTCTTGCCATGTGGTCCGCAATCCACCATGCCGCACTGCTCCCGCAGCGGTTTGTGGGAAGGGACTAGGGGGAGGCAGGGCAGCCCTAGACTTGCTCCTCTAGAGGCTGGAGCACCTAGAGCACCTAGAACCTGCACCTAGAACATGCACCCGGAACACACCCCAACTTGAATGAAAAAGCAACCAAAAGGTGTCCACTGCAGTTGCCACCCCACACAAATGTCGTGCTCCCTACAATCTCGGCATCCCACAACACCGAGAATGCTACGGATACATTCTGTGGTCGTTCAGGTTGCATCCTAAAGCAAGTAATAATATCCCACGTCTTAGTCGATGGAGACAATCTGGCTCGCAAAAAAAAAGGAGGCCATTTGCTATCTACTGTAGCCTGTAGGTCCATGTATTGGAATGTGAGCACGTTTGCAACCCTCATTGAAAAAAATGAGTCCAGACCGTGGGGGGAAGGAATTGCGGTGAACCGGTAACATTTCGCATTACCGCACGAGGTGACTCTCAAAGCGTGGGCCGAGTTTGGGCTGCCCACGTCTCAATTAACCGCAGATGACAATAACCATTTAGCCAGATTGCAACCTTCGCGGGTGTTCCGCGAAGAATGCCTCAGATGAAAGGAGAGTTTTGCTATTCGTTGCTCGCGGTTATTTCCTGTGACTCGTAATCGAAACATGTTCAGGCAGAGGCAGGTCGGGACGATGTCACAATAACAACAAAACACGAAATTGAAGGATGGATAAAAAGCAAGGTTTTCTGGATGCTTTCCGCACTGTCCGTGCAATACTCGTACACCCCCAGTCGGTCCTGAGTTCGTGAAATGTGGAAGTGTTTCCCGATCAGGGCCTGCAAAGCATGGTAGCAAAAGCCGATGACGCAATCTACCTTCTGAGAGCTCGTATACGGTACCATCATCCAGAGGCAGCTTGCACTGCTGGGTATCTAGAATCTACATTTACCGACAGGTTCAATCGTTGACGACGGGATAAAGCAATCAATGTCGATGCTTCTGCAGTGCCGGTCGCTGTGCCGACGGAGTATCGCGACTCCTGGAGAGTTTGAGGCTCGTGAAATCATGATGTTTTTGAGTCCTCGTCGCGGGCGCGATTGAACTCAGCTGTACTGTTCGGCCAATGACCAGAACATGTGATTCACACATTGCCAACAACACCTGCAGTGTGTTGTTGCCAAGCACGAGGTGTGGGAGAAAAGGCAAACCCACCAAGAAACTCTCCCCCGGAATTTTGTTTACGAGTGTTGTTGTGCTGTGAACGACCGGCGGATAACAAGCCAATTGGCGCGTTTGGGTGCACTTGGTCTCTACTCGTATGATCTCAAGACATTCGAGTCGGTTCAACCGGGCAGACCAAAGTGTAACAATGTATGGTGTGTTGCATCGGCGATGATATTCGGGTCGATATGCAGAATCCTTCCATCAATGAATGACACACTTCACCACAAGGACTTCACAGCCGCGGATAGCGAAGCAAGAACCATTAAGGAGAGTTCAAAGCTGGGGGGGAAGGATTAAGCGCCGGTTTATTCTTTCCCTCGTGTCGAACTGAAGATGCGTGTGTGTGCGGACTTAGGGAAAGCCGCAAGTGAATAGTGTTTCGGTGGGTTTCCGAACGTGAGTGACGATCAATAACAAAAACATTATGCAAAGGCGGATGTTCTGCGAGGGTTTTGTTTTGCAGCGTCCCTAGGACCCTCGGAACTCTGTAGCACGGAAAACATCCGTTTGTCGCCGGTGAACGTCTGGAGTGATCGGCGGCCACCATGAGTCGTTGCTGACGACAGTGTGATGCGATGTCGAATCTTGTTCGCTTCCATCACAACATTCATCCGTTGATGCGCATCCGAGGTAGAATGAAACAATTTTTTCGTAGTGATGATGCGGGTGCATTTGGGCTTCGATTGCCGACCAGTGGGATGTGCTGAGAGCAGTTTGTAGAGATCACACTGTGTCTGGACCTAAGCAGTAAGTTGTTCTGTGAACCGGTTCGAAAGCAAAAATGGTCACCGAGGTTCCTCGGCTTTGAGGTTAGGGGAAGTGCTGTATCTGTCTGTGTCGCACTGACACCTAGAACCATGTAAACTTGCATGTGGAAGGATTCCACGCGACAAGATAGGATCAAACAGCGATCCCCCAGCACAAGGAGTACATATGTAAGTACCTCAGGTAGGCATACCCTACCTGCATTGATGTTAGGTACCTCGTACCAGGGTTTTGTAAGTAGGGGTACCTTAATCTGGAGGCGAGTGTCTCACAATCTTGGGGTAAACCATGGATATTTTGGGCAGCCGAGTTAGACATTGGTTTCAGTGTTTGCCATGTCCACCGTCACAAACTTGGAACATTTCCGACCTCGTTTGATCTGCGAGTTTGCTGAAGGGACGGAATTATTCTGGAGGCGCGGTTGGCAAGTGTGAGACGGTGAGAGAGGCTGTGTCAAGAGCTCCGGAGTACAGAGGCTTGGACGGCTTCGGAGGGGACTATGACTCAGTCGGACAGCGAACATTCATAGCGGTCAGCTTTAATGGACCACATGCTTTCCAAGGGCCACAAGCGGTGAAGCTGGAAGGAAGAACAGAAAGCGATCAAGGACTTGGAATGAGTTTTGTTGGTCAATAATTGTTATTGAATAGGAAATTAATGCTAGCTAATAATACGAATTGGGAGTCATATATCGACTCGACCAAAGAACTGCCCAAAATATGAAGCTCTCTCGATGGAGGCTAGGGTATCGTAGACACATGCTCCATGTTCCCATGTCCATTTCAACATTCCTCGTGAGGAATGGATAACAATGCAGTAGTAGACAATGCGCTGAAAACGTTCAAAAATGAGAAGTCGCTGCACTCGCTTGCTGGTAAGACAGACAGACAGATTAAAATTAGATTCCCAGATAGATCTTAGGTCAGGGACCAGCCCTTGCCATAAGCCGGAGTAGACACCTATTGAGGTCCGTTGAGGTGACTCAATCCACGTCGAGTTGAAGTCTGACGACGCTTGATGGTGCTGGGTCTTCTTGAGGAAGATTCACCGTGGCTTGCAAATCGAACGACCTTGCGTTTTGGCTCGGTTGCATGAGCGAAAGCACTGTGTTGAGAAGCCTCCTTCTCCTGAATCTCACGTAGAAGAGCGATTTGCTCCTCAGTGGTGAGCTCCTTTTTGGGAGAGATGCTTGGGATGGTCTCAACTGGTAGAGAGAGGTCGTCGATGGGGCAAAGAAGGTCATCATCTGAGAGGTAGGAGTTTGCCTCGGTACCAAAGGATGATTGACATGATCTGTATGGGCTGGGAAGCCAACTTGAATTGCTGCTGTCACGTCGCATAGCAATAGATGTGCGAGGCGAGGAAGTGCAGGATGTTTGAGAGGTGGTGGTTGAAGTGTTGCTATCAGACCGCACAAGAGGATGAGCAGTCATCCATGAGGATGAAGGTGAGGCGCTCAGGAGTGCGGTATAAGCAGTTGTTTGTGCGTATGAAAAGCCATTGGACATGGAGCTTGTCGAGTCACGAGAATCCGAGCGCGACATGTGCACCGATGTCATAGCCGGTGTAATGTTGGCTGTGGGTGATGAGAAATACATCTTGTTTGTTGTGAAGGGGTTTGAAGTTGGAGGTTGACGATGATGAGGAAACCTCAGGTTGTTATTGTTAACAACCGTACAAATCTGATTGTTGTTCGACGCCAGGGTCTCGCAATGTTTGTTGCAGAGACTGCTTGTGGGTGGTGATGCAATGCTGTGGGTGTGGCGCGGAACGCGAGCGTGTGCCGGCTGAACGCGACTTGTCGATAGTGGGTGATTCAGTGTGGTGACTGTGGTGATGAGTGGTCGGCTTGCCGCGGTGAGTGATGAGATGTAGTGTTGAGAGTGGTTGTTATATGCCTCAAAGGGATACTAGGTATGTTGATGGTATCGAGTGTATATGGATTGGTGGTTGGTAGAGGACTGGGAAGGGCAGGTGCGTGGGTATAGTGAAGTATTAATGTATTGATGCTTGGATCGGAAAATGTACGAGGTACTCGGTACGGATATGGTGGATATTTGCCCCCTTCCCCGTGCTTCTTTTTGATTGAAATCTTATCTGGAGGGGTGGATGGCGAAAATCCGGTGTCTGAGTCGGATGCGACCTCGGTCGGTCCAGGTCGGGCTGGTTTGACTTTGGGAAATGTGGGCTTGCGGGCTTGTGGGCTCCGTCTGTGCTGAGTGGAGCCTGACCCTCTTTGGCATCCACGGTCCTGGTTCCGTCGCCGTGAATAGTCGGGGAGACGAAAGTGGCTGGATGGCGGCGTTGGAAGGGTGGTTTCAAGATTGCGACCCGATCAATGATCAACGCAGGGGTTGAGTGTCAGTATTGATTACGGATATTGGATATTGTTGATGGTGTAGATTGAGGTTGAGAGTTGAGAACTTGAACAGCGGACAGCACAGGACAGGCAGAGATGTTTATGAAAAGCTGGAAAGGGAGGTGAGGCAGCTGGCGAGATCCGGAGGAATGGGCTGTGTGGACAGAGTTGTTGGTTGGTGAAGTGTTGTGTTGGCCTTGGGTTTGTTTTCTAGGCGCAAACGGAATGACTGGTCTACTCGACACGGTGTGGTCACCGCCTGAAGGGAGACAAATGATCGGAATGGTCAAGGCGGGCTGGATCAAGGCTCCTTGGGCGCAAGCCACGGGGGTGCCTCTCGGTGTCTTTTGGTGTGTCTTGACGAGGTGATGGCCTTGACGGGGAGGGTGACAGTGACGGAGTGACGGTCAGCCAGAGCCAGGGTGCCTCCGTAGCAGGGTTAGAAGGCTAAAAGTAGGAGACAGGGGTGACCACTGCAGTCCAGGGTGGTGGACGGCTCCGTCGCGGCGAGGCGGGTGGCTTAGAGAGCCCAAGGTGAGGCCTGTGAAGGTGCGAAAAAGCTGAACCCCACGTTGACTGGGTAGATGTCGGTGACCACACAAACGTCCCACGCGATAGTCTCGGGGCAGATTCGTTGACTCGACTCGACACGACTGGTTGTGATGTGGTTGATGTGATGGTTTTCTTTTGGATGAATTCCAATCCAAACATCCCACGGGATCCTGTTGTCGTAAAAGTATCTCGACAGGACACGCTACCACGGGGGAATATTATTTGATTTTAGCCAGTGATCAGTAACATTTACACCCTCTCCGATGACTACGCAAGCGGACACCTGGAAAGTGAGATTATTTTACCGGATCCGGGAATGAGTCTGCTCTGCGACACACTGGAATTCCCAAATGTAACTCACAAAGACACCAACAAACTTTGGATTTCCCACATGGCTGAACGTCGGCTGCGACCATGGATTGCATGAATTGCATGAATTGCTTTGTCCTCTGCTTTAATCAGCGGGAAGAGTAAGGGTAGCGATTACGCTGACCCATGCCATGTGCGTGTGAATACTGAGTCAGGAAGTATATTGCGATAATAATTGGTGTTTGTTGGCGATTACTTCAGCCCTCCTCGCTCCCAGGTTCCTCAATTGTTCCCCAAGACTTGGAATTGCTAGGTTGGGTAGGCGCCCTTTGGGGCCGAGGGGACCCCCAATGCCACCGCCAGGCTTAATCATTCTTCCCCAGGGCCAATATACCGATACCGAGCACCCTGGCCTCAACCACGTCATTATCATCCGTTCCAAATAACCTGATTTATCACTACATTAATATGTTGGTGCTAGAATCCTGTTTCCCTCTTGTCAGGACCTATGTACCGAGGACGTGATGATGCAAACAGCCCAAGGTAATGGTCATTATTGACTCACTCCCAGAGCATTAGGCATTCTACCAAGAGTTCAATGAATGACTCATGACTTGAGGCGTAGCAAGAAACAGTGATCAATAACAAATGATGCCCAATGCCCCCCCATGTTCCATATCGGCAGGCGTCGGTGTTTGTCGGGCGCCAGAGAATAATAGCCTCGACCCAACCACCAATCAATATTTCTCGTTCGGGGTGCTTCCGTGAGAAACAACAATATTATTGATTTCAGGACACATCCAGTTATCTAACATTCCATCTGTCGACACTTCCCCCGCGTTCGTATGTTTCTGTTTGAGTAAAACTGACAAACTTGAGATGGTCAACTACATTCATCTGGCACCAAAGAAAATCCCTGGAAATTCCTCAAGGACCGAAGAGCTTCCGACCTTGTTCCAGCACAGTCCCGAAATTGAACCGCCATAAGGCCGCCGATATTCTACCAGAGAATGCCCTTCAAGCCAATCAGACCCTCTGGGTAATTGCTACTTGTGTTTCCGGATAAATATGGTTCAGATCGAGGTACCCGATACTTATCCCTTCTGCTTGATCACGTTTTCGGCTCGGTATTCACCCTCTTCACCCCTACTATTTCAAGTTGTCCGAAATCAATCGAGTCGTACTTCGTGTGTCCCAAGCATCGGCCGCCATGTCGACAGCACTACTAACTTCAGCTATGAACTCCGTTGCGAGTATCCTGGTCCAACCCATCTCCCCGTCGCTCTAAAGCTCCCCCACCGGAAGCTTCACTCACTCGCCTGTGGGCTCTGGAGTTCCGAGCGTGAAGCCTACGGTTACCCGCAGAGCTCGAGCATCTTCAGCCCGCTCGTCCAGAGTGACGGGTCATTGACGGGTTCCATTGACCAATCTCGCTTGATCGTGGAGATGCCACACCCTCCAATAGGAACTGACCCATTTCTGACACCGTGTGTAGCGCGATAACCGCGGCAAAGGAAACCCCCTCCAGATCTACCCACCGTAATCCACATCCCGTTTTTCCTGGTGCGAGTCTTTCGGTTTCCAGATACAGTAATGCCCCGGTCGACCACCGTTTCTACCTGCTCCCTGGAGTCCCTCTTCCGTGGAAGCTCAGATTTTTAGGGTTTTCCTTCCACGAGCCCTTCTCCTTCTGTGGGGCTACCACTTGAGACGGAGACGACCAGAGATTGTTCTTTCATTTCGGACCCTCGAACCCGAGGAATACAACGTTTCTGATTCTTGGGGCAAGTTCCATCCTTCCATCTTCCTGTTGTCCAAATTCGTCGTCAACTAGTCAAACCCCCCTGGGCTCGTTGTCCGGGGGAGTTTCTCAAAATCAATCCTGGGACAATTATCCGACATTATTGATTTCTACTTCAGGGGCCTTGCTTGCGTGTTCAGATTGCTCCGCTCACAATCAATCTACCCGGTGGACAGAGGTTGGCCGTAACCCATTCGGTGACTCGGCATCGTCGTTGGTTCAGGCAAGCCGGACGCTGAGTCGATTCATGGCAATCCAAATGGTAGGCCTCGGCAGTAGCACATAATCATCTTTAGCCATTCGTGGCAGTTGATCAACCGCCGAAATATCAAAGCTCCGACGAGCATTGATGTTCTTATTATTACCGAACACCGACTGGTCGCTGCTCGTTCGCTAGCCTGACGGGATTATATCAATTTCATTGGTTGATTCGGTCCCCAATAATGAACCTGGAATATGCTTGCTTGCGAAGAAACCATCTTTGATTACTGTTGCATCGTTTGCCAACCTCGCAAAGTCAGCGAGGTAACGTATACACAGGAAGATCAGGCTGACATTGTGGTGGCAAAAGAACAACAATTATCATGCCTGGGTTTGGTATGCAGGCTTACAGATGATATGCATGACTGCATGATTCGGTTCCACGACCTATGGCGATTTACTTTTGCTAGGGCTGCATTGGCCATGTTCTTGTCCAGCCGCCCTTGGCTGGTCCTACACTCGCTGGATTATAATAGAAGACGTCTGTCCTACTACCACTCCGAGCGCTACCGTCGCTTGGTCTGCGACCATGCTGGCGTAATACGTAGTTGTCGCGGAAAGCCTGGAGCCTGCGGCGGCATATCCCCAAGCTTGACGGGCCATGAGCTTACGTAGGTCTGCACGACGTGAATCATCAGATCTTGATTCTTGACACTTTGGTCGTGATGCTTTGTCCGTCGAGAGGCGGCCTACGAGGTGAACACTGAACACCCGCCGGCGGTCGACCGCGGCAAACCACTGATTGGAGCTTCGACGACACGGTTCAGATTGCTCAGTCCTCTGCCAACATTTCAGGGTCCTCCGAACATCCCGTTCCCAGCGTATCCGTCCTTCGCAGTTCTACTACGAGATATGCGCCACAGAAATGCACTCACGGCATCAATCCAAGAACACCAGCGAACTACCCGGGATGAGTCGTGCGCATCTTCTCATTCTTCAGGATCGAGTGGATGAACGGGATACGTGCGAGCAAATGAGCGTTCATCTACATTATCGTTTATTGAGTACTAGATGTGCACTACGAAAACGTTCCCGTGCGCTTGGTGTTTCCCTGTCCCCGGATTTTCCCATATTGGTGTGTGTGGAATTTCTGGAGTGCATGGACAAGAAAAAACATTTACGCAGACCTCGTATAGCAAGCAGAGAGAATGAACCCTCTCTGCCCCACAGAACGCATCTCGGAGCGCAATTCGCAATCTTCTGGGATGCGTACCTCGTACTGGTCAAAGTGCAAGAGCTCTTGAATCTGGTGTGCTTCGTATTCTATCCAGCGCTTCCAAGGCACACTTCAAAGCCAAACGTTAACCTCGGAAATGGGCCTGGAGGGGTTTTCGGCAGGAGCACTTGAGAAAGCGGACGCTCCCCGCAACAAGACCCTTCTTTACCGCGTAAACGAGAGTGCAGTCTCCCGAAACATACCCACTGCCGAGAGCGAAAGTCGCATGGCTAATTACTTAGGTCTTTGGTCTTGATCCGGAAATCCGAAAGCATCACTTCTGGACTTCTAGTGGTGAAGTCAGCTGAATGCGGACCGCCCAAAGTGATGCCCAACTCCCACACGCTTTGAGATCAGCTGCGCAACGGCAGATGTCCTGTCTCAATTTTTGATGCCAGTTGGAATTGTTTGTTGCCTGCCTAGCAGGTGTTTTGGGCCGACCATGCCTTCCTTTGCCAGCACAGAGATCATGTGCTGCTTCCAAAAGTTCCTGAGGCAGATGACTCAGCCTCCATTTTGCCTGGAATGTTGCCGTGGTCTACTCGTAAGGTATGCCCGATGGCACGTGATATGCTTCTAAAGTGAGGCAACGTGGGGGTTTGTGTGACCGGGCCATGACCTTGTCGATGCAAAGATGCAACATGTGATGGCTTTGCTTCCAGGTCATCCGCGCAAAGGGTTCCCGTGCTCGTTATCGCTCAGATGGAAGAATGATCATTCAAGTTTGGTACTGCCAAACACCAGCAGAGACCTCGCAGGCACGTGATGCAGCCTGGTTTGATCATGTGACTTCTCAATCTAGAAAGTTAGCCGTGGATGGCGAGTGCTGGAGGATGCGAGATTCAACATCATCTCGTCCCTTGTGTCGTGGAGCTCACAGGGGCAAATGCATGATGCAACTCCAGGTCGTTCAGTGCGATCTGATATCCCCAAGAGGTAAGGTCGGTAGTACACCTCTCCTGCCTCAGCAACTCAAGCGTGCAAAGCCAGCTGCTTAACCCTGCCTCTGATGTCTCATGCCCCTGTTTACTGCAAGCCTGGTGTCTTTTTATCGGTGTTCTCGGAGTGCGGTAAGTATGCCTGGCCAGCTTGTGGCCATACTTTACATCGTACAGAAAAATTGTTCGCACGCCTGAGGTCAATTGTTTCCAGCACCGTCTGATCTAAGCGAAGAGGTAACAGTGTGGCGAGCAATGCAGGATTATTCTGGCTTTGCTAATGCGCCTAAGAGCTCGATAAGCCAGTCAATCTCTGGCGCTGGGGAGCCCTCCTAGGGCTATTTATCTTTTGGATGGAGATTTCTACAGTGGATACCTTTTACTTGTGGAGGACAAGACTAGGCTGACATCTGTTCCAGTTTAAATCAGACATAGAATAAGTCACTATCATTCGAGATATCTCAATGAAAAGAGCGTGCTTATCATGAACTGCGTTACACAACCCAAATCAGGTAAACGGCATTTACGCAGAACGAAACTTGAACTGCTGTGGCTGGATTATTGTGCTCTCCCGTCTGACGAGACGTGGGCATATGAAAGCTACTCTGATTCTTGTTGATATATCGTCATCGATGTTGGTTTTGGTTCAACTTATTCCAACGTATTCCAATGCCATGTATGTGGCCACATGGACATACTCTCTGAACCCCAACTCATCACAGTGAAGGACGTTCACCTCCACTTCATATGTGAGTATAAGATAACAAAACTTGATTCTCAATGATAGTATTTGTGGAGTTCCCACATTCTTTTACTACACAAGTCGGACGAGGCAAAAGAGGAGCCCAATCTTCAGTATCATCCTCCCTTTAGGTAGGTACCTGTGTAAACTGTTTTGACATCATATTACTGGGTTGAATGCCAGTTTTGAACTGCTTAAGATCAATGAGGTGGGCAAGCACCTACCTGGCGTGCCTACCTACTTAGGTACCTGGCGCACACCAATGCCAAGTTACGTACAGGCAGAGCAGGAAGGCACGAATGGCTGAGGAGGTGCAAGAGCAGGTTAACCACCGCGCACCTACCTTCTCCCAAGGTTGGCTCAATCTTTTCTCTTCTACTTCTTGTTAATCTTCTTCTCCACTTTCACTTTTCCTTCTCAAACCAACATAACAAGAGCAGCGGCAGCACAGCACACCGCTCTCACTGCCTCCCCCCTACCAACCCTACTGCCTCAACCTCCATCACAACCACCAATACCACCACTACCGCCATCATGCCCAGGTAAGACTGTCAGTCCTCTGCTATACATGTTCTTGACTTCAAGCAGCCACAAGCGGAGCAGCAGTAACAACCACAGCCACAACCATAACCATGACAATCGCAACAACAGCCGCAACAGCAGTTAGTTTTCTTTGCTCTCAAGATCTCGTCAAGATATTGACGTATAGGTCAGACAAGAGGCAGCGCAACACCAGCACCGTTAGCAGCTACCAGCAGCAGCAGCATCTGGATAGCGTCTTGGGTCGGCTTCTACATGCTGACATCGAAAAAGTGATCCAGTGGGGCAATTTTCTCAGTTTGTTTCTCCCAGCTCTCTTTGCTATACAAACTTGTATATTAACGAGCAATAGCTAGAGGTCGCCTAGACAAAAGAATCTTCAAATTCGAGCGGAACCATGAAGAAGACATCCTGGCCGCTTCCACCATGATCGAACGGCGCAGGTTGCAGGAAGAAGAAGAAAAGCTGCTGCTGCTGCTGCCCAGGAGCAGAAGCTGCAACAAACAACGAAGTTGCAGCACAAGTTAAAGGAGGAGCAACTTATGGCTCAGATTTTGGGCGAGATAGTCACTGAGCGTGTAGAAGAAGCAACGAAGGCAGGAGATGCGCTGCTTGAGGCCACGAAGCAAGGTTTGAAATATTGACACATTCTTCTTCATCACGACTAACAGTATCCTACAGCAGATCAGCAGCAACTTGCAGTTGCAGTAGCAGCATATGAGGGCAGCAAAGCAGAAGCAGACAGGTTCAAGGCAAGGGCAGCAGAACAGGAGAAGGTGGTGGCCGGTCTGACTGCTGAAATTGAAGCATTGAATTCTCCACAAATGCCCCTGCCTGATGCCCTGAAAGTGGTCAAGAAGCAGCGGAAAGACTAGTTTTAGTCTTGCACGGTGTTTTCTCTTTCTTCTACATAAGTAATAACTACTCAACGGACTGTGTTTACTCAGTCTTAGATTCTGCTGCTGGAGGCCGCTGTCATTGTTGAAATCAATCTCTTACACCAGCTGTTCTTGAAACCATAAATAACCAGCTATTAGCTCAAAAGTCAAGATGGAAGGCCAGCCAGTGGTGTCAGAGCGATTATCCTTAATCTTCGGCCAGCATGACGAAGGGTCTGGAAAGCTTCGTGCGAACCTCACTCTGCTAGGACCCCAATACTAGTGGTTGACACTATTTCCGGAGGCCGGGCGGTAAAACAGTAGGTGTGAGCAGCCGAGGAGCATTGAAGACCCATCAGCCATTTATTGTCAGGGAGGCGTTGGGAATAGCAGCAGCATTGGGAATAGTGGTGGCGTTAGCAGCAGCAGCAGCAGCAGTAGAGTTGAGCGCATCAGCCCAGGTGACGGTCTCGCGCAGAGCAACAGCGCTCTCCCTGAACGGTGTCTGAAGCACCGCATTGACGACAGCGGAGCCGACGACAAAGCCCACGAAGTGTACGGGGACGGCCGAGCGACGCGGCGAAGGACGGCAGGAAAAGACGGCCTGGGCGAGGCCAGGGATGGCATGCTGGCACATGGTGTACCGTAGGACCAGACGGGCGGGAAGACGACCTCGAAGAACGCCCTGAGCGTCTTGCTCTGCGCAGATGCTGTCCGGGCACAATCAGCCTCGCGTCCGTCCGTGGGCCGAGACAGAGCTTGATGATGAGACCGGCGGAGACGAGGTAGATGTGAACCCAGGACATGCCGGAAAGGGGGTTCGAGGGGGTTTCCGTCGCTGTTCGCTCCAAGCGCGACTGGAGTTCCTCGAGGTCCAGGCCCAGTCGGCGAGGAGGTCGTGGGTAGTTAAGAGCGGCGGGCGTGGAAGGCGGCTTGTCGGCTGCTGTGGCGGCCACCTCGTCTTGGACGGCGGGATGGTTTTGTTTAGACTCGAGTTCGTAGGCCGGGTGGCTTGGGAGTGCTGGATGTGGCTTGTGATTCGAGTGTCTGGGGTTGGATAGCAGAGGGCTTTGGCGGCGGCGGTCGCCAATTAGTTTTCACCATCTCGATACGTCAAGGCACGGCGCGAGGAGTGTCAAAGGCCTGGAGAGCGGTGAGTGCCGCGAGGGTTGTTGGTCGTGGGGCATGGAAACGCAATGGTGGCGCAACCGAGAGTCATGCGTGATGACATCGGGACTGGCTTTCAAAATCCGCGTTGAAAGCACTTCATAAGTCGATGTAGTCAGAACAAGAGGACATTCGAGACACAAGAGAGGATCGATTTGGAAGTACTTGTAGCAGAACGCTCTTGGGTGCAAGTCCTGCTTCCTTCTCGAATATTCTCAATGTCCATGAGGGCTCCAGGAAGTCTCGTCTTAGCCAGTCAGTCACAAGTGGAGCCGAATACTAACAACCTAGACATTCTTCGAAATCTCTTACTTCACACAGGGCAGAGGCAGCCTCGCCATTCCTCATAGGCCTATTGGCAAGACGAACCACCAGAGACATGTGGGTAATATTCATCAAAGCTGCTCCACGTCACCCCACACTCATGAAGATCAAGTTTCCACCGATTTAGTCGCACTCAGAGAGTGAAATGATTGGGGTCACATGATGGCTTTTGATATCATGGTTTGTGGTGGAAAGGTTGTCGATCACAGCACAGGGCAGAATTTGTTTGCCAAGCCGAGGCTCCGGACGAGAGAAGAACCCTCGATGGCTGCTCAGAAAAGCTTACCTCGATTCTCAGACACCTCCCTGCATCCAATGTGGTGGTGGCCTTGGGATGACACGGGTCGTGGCGGTTTCACCAAGGGGAAATGATGTTGAGCGTTCAAGCTCAGGCCCATTTTTCTAACAGAGTCGGGAGTTGCCACATTGATGCCCTGTGTGTTGAAAAAGAGCGCGGTATTTTGCCTTTGATTGAGACTCATTTTAAGCAAGGCGTACTTCAAAGGACCGTAGCACAACGTCGCGTCGTGTCGAACTTGGGTACCAAGCTGTGGAAAGTCGTACCTTTAGGCACGTGTGAGCACTGACCATGGCACCACGTTGGCCTTGATGCAGAACTATCGCTCAAGTCTTTTGGTAGACGGTAGATGCGAAAAGGGCCATTAAGCAAGATTCAATGCTGGCGAGGCACATATCGATCGACGACTTACCCAGGTGATGTTAATTTATGATATCAATGGAACTGAGGCCATAGCGCAATGCCAAGACATTGTATCGAAGAACAAGACTCGGTGTACTCGCCTATGTGACGGCTTTGGTAGAATGTGTCTGGTTCTCTATTCCATGGCTAGTCTATCGGCGGTCTCAAGGGTTGACATACCTGCATCAACTCTACTACCAATCGCATGCGTCAAGAATGCTACTTTGAACACGAGCAGCATCTCACTCTTGACTGCAACATCTGCCATGCAATCGACGTGGAATGCTGGAAATAGCTTCATCAATTTGAATTGAGTCAGATTGTGGACACAATCTCCATTTTAGAGCTTCTCAAGCAGGCGACTTGGTTCGGGAGTAGGTCAAGCCGAAGCACTCGTGGAAAATACACGTGGAAACAGATCAATCAACGGATGAGGTCAGGGGCAGTGAGAAATGTTCCGACAACGGTGGCCTTGATCCTGGTTACGTAGCTGGATAGCTTCCCTGTGAGTTTGATAGTGGAGTGATAGCTGCAAGAAGGAGGCTGGGAGCGGAGCTATAACAGCCACACATTGATCACATCCTTGGAGATGGGGATTCACAACAGCGTTTGGCAGATAGACACGGTGAGGGAATTGATCTCCTCTGGTCGAATGCGGTATCCGTATTGACGAGGAATAACAAGTCGTTCCTTGCAGCAGTGGAGGACATGCAAGGACATGGTACAATGTACGGGGTAGACCAGAAGCGTCGGAGCAGTTCTGAAATGTTCGATGGAAGTCGCTTGGGTGACAGGACTCGGGATCGTATGGCACGTTGACCATTTGGCCCATGATGTGAAATGTGGGTGCAGAATTTGGTTGCACTGGCAGCTCTAGTGGTGAAACAAGATCGTTTTGTTGGGACTAAGATCGATTGACATTCCAGTTCTTACGGACCGACATTATGTGGCGCGAAACCCCGTTGTCATATGTCAGTCGGTGAGAGAGAAAGTGTTTGCATCGGGCCTGAAAGACTTGAGACAGGCCATGCCGTGCTTGAAGGTACGAGGGCGTCGGGAGAAGAATTTTGAGAACAACTGAGGCAGGACAATTTTGTCTAGAAAGGTCGAAAAACATCGAGTCTTGATATTAGGCTCAGCTGCCGATTGGGCGAGCCGAGAAATACCTTTAGCGTGGGCGCGTAGGTGCAGAAGCGCCTGGGGGGAAAGACCGAGGGGACCCTGGGCATTGCCTGGGATGCGGTGGAAGCCAGTTCATTTCAAGCCTAACGCCACTGTTGAACTCTCCTTATCGGTGATAGCTTGGACGCTAAGGATAAGGCACTCCCCTCATCCAGCTTGGAGAAGAGTGATATACGACAGGCACAATTCTCCATTTGACATGAGAGCTGTCGAAGATGGCTTTCGGTATGTGTGACGACTGTGAAAACACCCAAGATTTTCACATCAGCTCCGATGGCAATGTCCTGGGCAGGATGGGGATGGATCGCCCCGTGGCTTGAGGCGCCCCCAACTCCATATTTTGAAGATCATGGTGGTTGGTAATAATGATCGACATGAATTCTCCGGTCGCAGTACGAGTCCTCGTACTTGCAATCACAGACACTGAACATACAAGTTGCAATTGTGTTCCGGACTCGACCTGCGGACCTCGGGCACCACTGCATGTCATTCTTCACAACGGACGCAGGGAGCGACGAACGCGCTTCCGTGCCGCTCATAGTCCGAGTACCTCGAGTCTAGGCGGTAAAGTGAAGTCCAGATTTCAATTTGTCTGCACGATGCATCATTACCTTAGTTAGCGACTTGGTAGTTGGCAGTTGTAGGTACCAAGTCTGTTAGTGCTAGTGGGGGCACTGGGCACCGAGACTTCCAGCTAAACTTAGAAGCTACCTACAGGCTACTCGTACTTTGTACCGCTAAGGACAGGCTTCCATCCCCCTCCTCATGCTCCGTATCTGACGGGTGAGAAACGTGATGATTATCACTTGACATGTCTCG
This sequence comes from Exophiala bonariae, assembly GCF_035927105.1. Classification (NCBI taxonomy): domain Eukaryota; kingdom Fungi; phylum Ascomycota; class Eurotiomycetes; order Chaetothyriales; family Herpotrichiellaceae; genus Exophiala; species Exophiala bonariae. The sequence continues at coordinate 3,870 of NW_027042526.1, read as the reverse complement.
CGTGCGGTGTCACCCCACTGATACTTAGCTAGGTAGGTATATAAATAATAATCCTTTACCATCGTTGTTAGCATGGATAGGCGCTGGAAAGGCCAGATATCAATGTCAATCTCCTGGTGGCCTCTTGAATCTTGATCCCGGTCTCTGATGACGGAAACTCTGAATGGGCAGCAGCCGAGAATTGTGCTTTGGGGTTTCATTGGGTGGTGGTCTTGCCCATGGTGTGTGACAGAACCTGGTGGGAACCTGCTGGGCGGCCAATCGAGCGGCTGTAAGCGCCCAAGCCTGACCTGTTCCGGGCATCTCTGTATCTCCCCCAGTCACTCTGACTTCTGTGCCTGTCCATCCATCAACTCTTCCTCATCTTCAAGGCCCAGATCAACGTGCATATCCCTCTAACCCGTCTTCGCCGAGAGCCATGATTCGGCCTGGCCCTCCATCCTCCCCATCAGATGCTTGTCCACTTGCTGTGAGCTGCGGGGCCGCAATCAAGCGCCCGCCGACCAGTAGTCCTCCCAGGACATGTTTCCATCAATGTCGTTGGTACTTTGAGAGATGACCGCCATTGCTGTGCTTCTACTCGTGCTTGCTTGCTATTGTTGCGCATCATTCAGAGCAACTGCGCCTCAATTCATGATCAAGTGGACCGGCCTTCGTTGCTTCAATGTATAGCCTGCTGACCGACAGAGACACTTGTTTCACTGTTTCATTTCCTGCTTGATATACCAAATCTGCCCGTCCCGGTACCTGGGTCCATACGAGTACTCAGTACCGACTCGGCCTCACAAATCAACCGCTCTCTTGATCTAACCACCAAATATCCCTCTTACTCCTGTCCGGCCTGCCTCATATATCACCACCTGCAGCAGATTCCTCCCCGCGGCTACCGGGGCGCTTCGTGGGCATCTGCCATTCAGTCCAGCCCAGACACGCCCTCTCTCTCTGCTGCTACCCATCTTCATTGTTGCACGGCCGACTTTCCAGTCAAGATCCAAATATCCGACACTCTGGACATAATCCATCCCACGATTGGTGCCATGTCATAGTTGTGGGCAGCGTTGCAGAGATCTTGGGCCCCAGACGGCAATATACATCACTCCTGATATCCTCGTGCTTGTATAGACCGGTCGATCCTTCGGTCCCAATATGGCTACTCAAGGGGTTGCTTCGCGACAGCGCGCTGTCACCAACAAGGGCAAAGGTGTAATACTTCCACCAAATCTCAAGGCAAGAGCTTTCGCCGAAGAGATCCCCTTCGAACCTTTTGCCTGTACGGCGTCACTGCTTCTCTTTGCGCAGGGTTCAACGGTGATATGTTTGCACCACGACAGTTTGGCACTTGAGAGAAGGTTTCAGAAGCATTCCAAAGAGGTCATATTAATATCGGCCGATAATGTTAGTGAGACCGGTGCTGGAAGATTGGTCGTCACCTACGATGTCGGCCAGACTGCCATAGTTTGGGACTTGTTCACTGGCGAGCAAATTTCAAGATTTGTCTCTTACGAATCCTTGAAAGTCGCCCATTGGATGAGGAATGGGAATATAGCCTTTGGTAAGCTGGTGAACCCCATTCCAACTGGACTTTTTTGTTGACTTGATTCGGTAGGCAACACCAAGGGTGAGGTGATTTTGTTTGAGCCAGCGACCAGCGACCATGTTTCAGCCCGAACTATATTCGATCCTATCACCGCAATCGCACCTTCTGCGGATTGCAAAACCTATGCCATAGGGTATGTTCTTGTACTCGACTCTGGCCGACTTTACTAAATCCCCACAGGTATAATAATGGTTCCATCCTACTGGCCGCATTGCAACCGGCATTCACAATCCTTCATACGCTGACCACATCGCGGAGTCCATCGCCCATTGTTTCCTTGACTTGGCATGCTTCGTCCTCGAAGCAAAAGTCCGATATGCTGGCCACTCAAACTGCCGATGGTGATTTGAGAGTTTGGAGTGTGAGTAAACCTCCGACCACCGAGGTTCCTCGTGTCATTCGTGCTTTGAAACGCTCAGACAACTATGTCCTTGGCCGCAACTGGATTTCATGGTCCAAGAATGGCCGCATAGTTCAATTCTCCGAAGGTAAAACATGGGCGTGGGATGTGCGGACAAAACATGTCACCTATGATCCAATTCCAACCGTGGATGGTGTTCGTGCAATCGCCGCCCATGGTCCCACAGGAACCCTTTTCACCTTGGGCCCGGATTACACTGTTCAGCAGTATGATGTGGAAAGGGCACATATGGTTGCAAATGTTCGACATATACCATTCACAATACCACCCACACCACCGGAGGACGTGCGCCAATTGTGGACAACATCAGAAAGTGAGGAGGAGTTGGCATCTCCTCTCGCAAAGGCAAGACAAGATTTACGTGCGAATCCCGCCGTCAAAATGACAAACAACAACATCCCAAGCCCGAACTCCGCAGCGAGTCCTCAACGACATGGGGCCAGGAACGGAATCAATGAGGTCATCTCTCCAGCTGGGAGAACCGACTACACTGCAACTTCCATCGACACAGGCGTCCAGTCATACATGACACTCACACAGTCATATAACCAACCATTTTCGAGCCAACCTTTTCCCAACCAACAGTATGTTAAGCCGCCACAGGTCCCAACTCAATCCCAGCAAATACAATCCCCAAGATCGGCAGCTCCAAAATCGGCAAGGAAGGCTTCTAGGCTACGACAAGAGGTCGTAATGAGTCCGGAAGAGCAAGCCGCAGCGGCAGACCTCTTCCCTTATACACGAGCCCGCCTTCATGACGTTCCATATAAACCTCCGCGTGCAACTGACGATGCCCACCTGACACCAGATGACTTGCGGAGGCAAATGCTTAGTGTTGTTTTTGGCTGGGAAGGTGATATCTACGACCTTATTCGAGACGAACTTAGTCGACATGAGATGGACAGCTACAATGCGATATATCTCGCAAAATGGCTGGACCAGGACTCGGAGCACCTCGCGGAACTGATGGGAGCAACTGGAACTGAGTCAGACTTGGACTGGACTCTTTTGGCTTTGGGCACAATCAGCAATCAGATGAGTGCAAAGAAGATTACCCAAGTTTTTATTGAGAAGATGCTCGCAAAGGGTGATCTCCATGCGGCAGCCACTCTAATGTTTGCACTGGGCGACACTTCCGATGCTATCGAGGTCTACGTGTCAAGATCTCAATACATGGAGGCTGTTTTGCTTACTTGTGTTGTGTCACCCGACGACTGGCAACGTCAGTCATACCTTGTGAGGAGATGGGGAGAGCATGTCGTTGAGAATTCTCAACAGTCGCTTGCTATCCGATGCTTCTCGTGCACCGGTGTGGAGCCATCAGATCCATGGACTTCTCCAAGCTCTCAAATGGCTACGGGTATGGTAATAGACACTTTCCCTCCTCCTGAGCTTGAGCACAAGGTTCAGATCCTTGAACCTACCGAGCTTCCCGCCATCTTCCAGAAAACATTGGAAAGGCGACGCACACTTGATGCACCGACTCCAGTGGCTATGCCTCGTCCTGCACCACACGTCATACCGGCTCCCCCAACTCCTTTCAGGAATGCAGCTGCCTCCGGAACTCGCATCACGCCTCAGACATCGGCACTCAAGCTAATCACTTCTTTCGCCGAAGCTCAATCTAATATCAGCTTCAAGTTCCCAGGTTTGAAAGCTGAAGATCGAACGCCAACAGTGGGAGCAGCTGTTACTCCGATAGCTGAATCTGCAGTCGGATCTGCCTTGTCACCTGGAGGGTTAGGCTCATATCGCTTGAACAATATTCGAAGCATCAATAGTGCTCAGCGCTGACGGGAGACGGGTCAATCACTCTGGGTCATCACTCTTTGGCTCGACAGCATTCAGTGGA